>NC_089808.1:3445546-3518046 GCF_029633855.1 Hoplias malabaricus
ACTTCCAAACACTGCACTCATCACTGACTCACACCCTCTGCAATTAACTGCTCCAGTTAACCTTGTTTGTGATGAGAGAGAGAGAGAGAGAGAGAGAGAGAGAGAGAGAGAGAAAGACAAAGAGAGAGAGCAAGAGAGAGAGAGAGAGAGAGATAGAGAGATAGAGAGAGAGAGAGAGAGAAAGAGAGAGTGAGAGAAAGAGAGATAGAGAGAGAGAGAGAAAGAGAGAGAGAAAGAGAGATAGAGAGAGAGAAAGAGAGAGAGCGAGAGAGAGAGAGAGAGAGAAAGAGAGAGAGAAAGAGAGATAGAGAGAGAGAAAGAGAGAAAGCGAGAGAGAAAGAGAGATAGAGTGTGTGAGAGAGACAGAGATAGAGAGAGAGAGAGTTAGAGAGAGAAAGAGAGAGAGAGAGAGAGAAAGAGAGATAGAGAAAGAGAGAGAGAGCAAGAGAGAGAGAGAGAGAGAGATAGAGAGATAGAGAGAGAGAGAGAGAGAAAGAGAGAGTGAGAGAAAGAGAGATAGAGAGAGAGAGAGAAAGAGAGAGAGAAAGAGAGATAGAGAGAGAGAAAGAGAGAGAGCGAGAGAGAGAGAGAGAGAAAGAGAGAGAGAAAGAGAGATAGAGAGAGAGAAAGAGAGAAAGCGAGAGAGAAAGAGAGATAGAGTGTGTGAGAGAGACAGAGATAGAGAGAGAGAGAGTTAGAGAGAGAAAGAGAGAGAGAGAGAGAGAAAGAGAGATAGAGAAAGAGAGAGAGAGTGAGAGAGAGAGAGAGAGAGAGAGAGAGGGGGGGGGGGGGGGGGGATTAGAGTCAATACTAAAAGATAGAAAGAAAGTACACAGATACAAGCGAGACTGATATAGAAAGAGGTTAGAAATAATGGAGAAATAGAGACAGAAATAATTTTTTTTCTCAACATTGTGAGATATTAAGTGAATGGATAGAAAGTCAGATGAAGAATAGACAGAAGAAAGAGCAGCTCGACAAGAAAGTGAACTGAGAGCTAGAAAATGTAGAGGGAAAGGTAACACTATAAATGACAGCCCACTAATTACTGGGTATGTTCAGAGTATGTACCTGTTAACTAAGCCGTAAGATGAAATAAGTACAGAGTAAGTAAAGGGTATGACACTAGAAATGTGTGATTATTACTGGGTATTTAACAAACATTTTACAAACAAGGAAGAAGAGCAGAAGAGAATCACCCATTTCCTCATTAGTCAGCTATCTCCATACGACTTAATACACAGAGGCTAAACAGTGTAAAATATCTCTGAAGTGTTTGATGATGATTATTGTGGTATATCACATGTTCTGAACCTAATGAAACCATGAAACTCTGCTAGTGTCTGTAATGGAAGTAGCTGACCACATATTTCTAGTATCATACCCTTTACTTACTTAGTATTTTATCTTACACCTTATTTAACAGGTACTTACTTTATACTTACCCAGTAATTATTCATTTATTCATTCATCATCTGTAACCCTTATCCAGTTCAGGGTCGCGGTGGGTCCAGAGCCTACCTGGAATCATTGGGCGCAAGGCGGGAACACGCCCTGGAGGGGGCGCCAGTCCTTCACAGGTCAACACACACTCACACACACCTACGGACAATTTTGAGTCGCCAATCCACCTACCAACGTGTGTTTTTGGACTGTGGGAGGAAACCGGAGCACCCGGAGGAAACCCACACAGACACAGGGAGAACACACCACACTCCTACTCCTAACACAGACATGCGCTAGAAGTTTGGTGACTAACTAAGACACAATGTACACAAGACAAACCAAACACACATACACACACACACACCTGCCTAAACGGACACATTCCAGCAGGCACACACACGCTTTCATGAACGGGGAACACTGTTTCAGACATGTGCTTGTGTATACACACACAGAAAACTATGAACAGACTTTGATTTGAATAAACCCTATGTACACACCTCTCTCTTTTTCCCCTCTCCTCACAATGGAAACCTAAGAAGCTTAGTTTGTGTTGACTGTAATAATTTACGCTGCTACTGAAGCATTTAAAACCTATTATCACATATCACTGCGTTAATTAGCTAACACACAGCTGCAGATGTATGTAGCGCACATTTATAAATGTTGCTATATATTTAACAATATTTTACCAACACTCTGTATTGGCTTCGTCTGTTTCTCTTTACTCACTTTCTGACCCTCTTTACAACTTCTTAATCTCCATTACTCCCTGTGTCTGTGTGGGTTTCCTCCGGGTGACTGTCTGTGAGGAGTGTGGTGTGTTCTCTCTGTGTCTGTTTGGGTTTCCTCCGGGTGACTGTCTGTGAAGAGTGTGGTGTGTTCTCTCTGTGTCTGCGTGAGTTTCCTCCCACAGTCCAAAAACACACGTTGGTAGGTGGATTGGCGACTCAAAAGTGTCCATAGGTGTGAGTGTGTGAGTGAATGTGCGAGTGTGTGTCGCCCTGTGAAGGACTGGTGCCCCCTCCAGGGTGTATTCCCACCTTGCGCCCAATGATTCCAGGTAGGCTCTGGACCGTGACCCTGAACTGGATAAGGGTTACAGATAATGAATGAATGTACAAGATGGGGATTTTTAAAAACACTGTCGTTACTGTTCTCGTGTGGACAAAACAAAATGGATACTTTCCGAACCGCTGACATCACACAGCATTCATACCTCTGGCTGAAATGCAAATACCTCCTCACTCCCTGTACAGTGACGTACATAACTCATAAAACAACAACGTACTTGCAGGTAGCGCTAGCGTTCAGATTCTCACATATGAATACGTGTAAATGATGATGTATTAGAAATATATAATGCTCTATTAATATCTAGATTCAGAAATTTCATGACTTGCTTAGTGCACTATACAGGGAGTATGGAGTGATTTGGGATTAACCACCTGTGTTTCTCTCATGCATTATGGTGTTTTGGTGCCACTTGTAAGCGGTATTATGGCCCCCTACTGGACTGGGATGATAATGCAGTCGTACTTGTCTGGATGGGATTATTTCCAGAAATAGAGAGAGGAAAATCTGTTTTTAAAAATAAACGCGTCCGTGTGAATGGGGCATGAGGCATGTGTTTGTGTAAATCTTAAACATTCGGCAATTTATTTATTTAAAAAAATAAATAAAAGCACCATATACAACTGTTTAAGGCTGATGCAAAAGAATGAATACATATGCCATTTGATCCACTCTGTACTGTTTATAATTTGATTTCTTAACATTATTATGCATACATTCTTTCATTCATTCTGGTTTGTTCTGTGGTGTTTCAGGAGCCTGCCTAGAATCACTGAGCGCCAGACCATCACAGAACATCACACTCACCCACACTGAGACATGCTGAAAATTTCACACACCATGTCCACCTACAAACATGCATTTTTGGATCGTGGGAGGAAACCGGAGCACCTGGAGGAAACCCACGCAGACACAGGGAAAAGACATCCAACTCTTCATAGACAGTCACCCGGAGGAAACCCACGCAGACACAGGGAGAACACACCACACTCCTCACAGACAGTCACCCGGAGGAAACCCATGCAGACACAGAGAGAACACACCACAATCCTCACAGACAGTCACCTGGAGGAAACCCACGCAGACACAGAGAGAACACACCACACTCCTCACAGACAGTCACCCGGAGGAAACCCACGCAGACACAGGGAGAACACACCACACTCCTCACAGACAGTCACCCGGAGGAAACCCATGCAGACACGGGGAGAACACACCACACTCCTCACAGACAGTCACCCGGAGGAAACCCACACAGACACAGGGAGAACACACCACACTCCTCACAGACAGTCACCCGGAGGAAACCCATGCAGACACGGGGAGAACACACCACACTCCTCACAGACAGTCACCCGGAGGAAACCCACGCAGACACAGAGAGAACACACCACACTCCTCACAGACAGTCACCCGGAGGAAACCCACGCAGACACAGGGAGAACACACCACACTCCTCACAGACAGTCACCCGGAGGAAACCCACACAGACACAGGGAGAACACACCACACTCCTCACACACTCAAGGCGAGTATTGAACCCAGATTCATGGGACTCTGGAAAGTGTGGCAAAGAAAATAACAACAACAACAAAAGGTAAACTTTTAACATTTTCCATTAAACAAATGCAAATCCACCGTTAAGTTGTTATTAAAAGTGGCTGCATGTTTTTTTTTTGTTTTCAATAATGTACAAACAAAGAAATGAAAAGGGAGTTTTCTTCTGTTTTTTGTTTCTTTACAGGACAGGGACTGTACGTATGAACCAGCATCCAAACACTGAAGGATAAAAACAAACATATGTGAGTGTCACCCAGGGGTCACAGTCCCCACTCCTACCTCACAGAAAGCCCTCATTGCTCCCAGCCTGAAAATATTTGAGATGGGGAGCAGATGGGGTTGTAATTTCTAACTGTGGTGATCATGAGTGAGTGAGTGACTATATGAGAATGTGCATGTTCCCGAATCTTCCAAAATGCTCCCCTCCTCTCTGCCCCTTTGGAATACACCTCCGTCAGCCAGACTGAGCTGTGGATATATGTGGATGTGAGTGTGAGAGGGTGTGTGTGTTCTGGTGTGTTAAGCCGTAGCTCCTTTGGGTCAAATTCAGCAGGCTGAGGAGTTCTTGGGTCGGTTTAGCTTTAAAAGCTTCTGGAAGCAAGCCTCTAGCCCGTCACTCAGCACTCGAACCTCCAGCCATGTGAAACAGGGGGCTGATGGAAGCCTCACCTTACCAGATCCCAGATCAGCTATATTGGCATCTGTTACTACAGTTATACTTGGAAGTAAGTTCTTACATCTGCAGAAAAGCCAGGCAAAGTGCTGTGCCTCAAGAATGACACAATATCATCAGAATCCACGGTCCAAGAACAATTACACGTGGAATGGAGACGTAGCACTCCAATGTTTGTCCTGTAACACCTCCATAACAAAGACCCAGGGGTGCAGGCGAGGGAGTGTGTTAAAACTGTAATGCACACGCATACGGAATCTCAATCAGGGCCTGACAGTACTGTAAATGTCATTCACCCTGTTTCTTGTCTCATGTCACTGGCAAGAGTGCGTTATGGGATTGCAAGGTTATGAGGCTGGATTGATACCAAGAGTCAAGCCCAAAACTTGGAGGTGTCCAGAAGGTTCTGGATGGGTCCCACAAACAAAGGATGAAATGAGAACCTCGGGCCGAGTGAGAGCTTTACAAGACAGCGTTCACGAGGAAAGTCGATCAAGCTTGTGGTGGTAAATGTCATTTCTACCTGCGTATTGTCTCTGAACACTGGCACTGTGCTAAAATGAACAGTGGACAGTGCCAGCTCCACGAGTCACAGAAAGACAAATAGGAGTGGAATCCATTTCCGGAGCTTTTTAAAGATTACTTACAGAGCTGCCTTGTGCCTAGCTGCATTACCTCAGTTACATGTAATCAAGTACAATTCTGATGTGTTTGTGCTTTTCAGACTTTTTCAATAAAGATTTTTTTTTAATATAATTAACTTAGGGCGGCACGGTGGTGCAGCAGGTAGGTGCCGCAGTCACACAGCTCCAGGGACCTGGAGTTTGTGGGTTCGATTCCTGCTCCGGGTGACTGTCTTTGAGGAGTGTGGTGTGTTCTCTCTGTGTCTGCGTGGGTTTCCTCCGGGTGACTGTCTGTGAGGAGTGTGGTGTGTTCTCCCTGTGTCTGCGTGGGTTTCCTCCGGGTGACTGTCTGTGAGGAGTGTGGTGTGTTCTCCCTGTGTCTGCATGGGTTTCCTCCGGGTGACTGTGAGGAGTGTGGTGTGTTCTCCCTGTGTCTGCGTGGGTTTCCTCCGGGTGACTGTCTGTGAGGAGTGTGGTGTGTTCTCTCAGTGTCTGCGTGGGTTTCCTCCGGGTGACTGTCTGTGAGGAGTGTGGTGTGTTCTCTCAGTGTCTGCGTGGGTTTCCTCCGGGTGCTCCGGTTTCCTCCCACAATCCAAAAACACACGTTGGTAGGTGGATTAGCGACTCAAAAGTGTCCGTAGGTGTGAGTGTGTGAGTGAATGTGTGTTTGTGTGTTGTCCTGTGAAGGACTGGCGCCCCCTCCAGGGTGTATTCCCACCTTGCGCCCAATGATTCCAGGGAGGCTCTGGACCCACCGCGACCCTGAACTGGATAAGGGTTACAGATAATGAATGAATGAATGAATGAATGAATGAATAATTAACTTATGTTTTACTTATTGTAGATTAACAATAAAAATATGTAATTGTTTAATTTTAGCATTAACAATAGAACCTTGGGCTACTGGGCTTCAGCATTTATGTACTTTATTTTTATTATTATTATAATTTTTTAGATCATTGTATCTGAGATGTTCTTTGGCTCCAATCCAAAGCCTGACTGATCCCAGCCAAAAGCCGTTACACAGTCCACAACTACAGTACCTGATAGAGCCTTTTTTTTTTTTTTAATAACCTTTCTTCAGCTCAGCCCAGTGGACAATTTAGGCCAGTTTTGTGGTGCTTTGAGATGCTATTTCCTGGAAATTGCAGCTAAACTTAGCTTAACCAGGTCGACTATTTATCAAAGCTGTACCCAAGGGCTACTTTCTTTTATCCTCAGAGCACAATCTTAGAAAACGAAGAGGGTCTGATAGAAAGTTTACATTCACACTGTGTTTTATGTGTTTACAGTAAGAATTAGCGTTTTGTTTACACTGAATTCAACATATGCTTCTGTTATGATTTTACGTGCTTTAATCTTCCTCTTTTGCCCCATTAAAATCCAAATTATTGTAGATTTTGCTCCCATTGTTTCGCAACAATGCAATTATAAACCAACCACTCAGAGCTCTGGAGGGCTCTTTAAGTCATTGACTACTTGTGTGATACGGTTGATGTTTTCAAGGCTCTGTCTGTGAATTTCAAGGCAGCAATATGCCTTGGCTCCTTCCCTTCAGTGCTTTAGAAATTTCAGTGGGTGGGTTGCTTTGTTGTACCCAAACCTCAGCTTGCGGTTTTTAACACTGAAGACATTTTAGCAGGATAACAACAAAGAGGCTTCATTCCAGCTTAATTCAGTTCACCGTGTGGTGGCTGGCTGCTGGATTCAGTGTCTCTAGTCTGAACGCCCCGTACGTACTTAGGGCAGCTATGCCCTAAGGCTAATCACCTCTACTCTACTTCTATTGCAAATGTAATGTATAAAAGCTGTGCGTGTGCATGACCTGGTAAGTGTTAGCTATGGAAATAGCCCATGAAGCAGCAGCCCAGCACGCTTTGTATATGAGACAAAAGCATGGTTTTGAGGAGGCACATCTGCAGGGGTTGAAGGTGAGATGCAGGAGCGGTGGGAGTGGTAAAGGTGTAGCGTAGTGAAAGACGAGACGTGTGAAGATGAAAATCCTCCACACGGAATCTCGGGTTTCCCTGTGTGGTTTCCCAGGGGACTCGTTTAATACGACACAGCCCTGGGCAGATGAATCACCTGCGTTGGAGTATCCGCGTCACTGCTTATTACAAGCTTGACTGAGCTGTGATGGTCCAGGAGAAGGGTGAGGGGAGAGGTTACTCTGTCCTGGTGGTCTGAGTCCAGGGTACATGGTTGCTTTTAATGACTAGGGTTAGGGATTTGGTGAGACCCACTGGTCTCTGGTCAGTGTAAAGGCCTACTATTATTCACTCAATTGAGCGTAATAGGTATTGAGAAGCTTCTGGGCTACAATTCCCTATGCACTGGTTAAGACATCTCCAGTTACATACACAGTCTTCTCCCCTGCTCTTCATTATTATTGTATGCTGTGAGACCCCTTGGTTTGTGAATACCATATGACTTAATTATACGATGTCATGACAGAGCCTTGTCGCGGTTTATCTCTACGAGCATGTGTACAGTTGGTGTAAGATTAATAGTGTGTCAGAGCTGTACCTCGGTAGGGGGTCAGCCATGGTCTAAAAGTGCGAGAAGAAGCAGGCTTGGGACTGTAAGGCCACAAGTGCAGTGCCCGACACTCGCAACAAAACAACGAACGTTCGCCCAAGAACAGTGCTCCTTGAACAATCATGGCCCCTTAAGCAAGGCATCTAACCCCCCCCAACAGCTCCAAAAGCTCTGAGGTGACTGCCCACTGTTCTGGGTGCGTATGTGTCTGTACAGGTTTGTGTTCACCGCCATTAAAGCATGTTTCTTTTACAAGATAGCACACAGCCTACAGCTAGACGATATAGACCTAAAGAATCTTTATGTCACGTTTTTGGTGTGTGGGTTCTGCTGATAACTGTCTGGTGTGTGTGTGTGTGTGATATTGATTAGGGAGGGCAGTAATTGGGGCAGTCTATGGGCTGTCATGTCCAGGCTGATTGTTCTGTATTGGTGGTTGTCTGCCATTATCAGCGCTCCATCTCCAAGGCTGATCCTCTTTGCCTTTTTTTTTCTACTTTCTGTATTTCAATCGATCGCGTCTGCTAACGGCACCTGCCTATTGATCAATTTGCAGTCAGGCTTTGACAAATATTGGGCTATAGGCAGCATAATTTCAAGAAGCAGATTCTCCTGTTACATGATTTTTAGGCACTGAATTGGAGAGAGAGAGAGAGAGAGAGAGAGAGAGAGAGAGAGAGAGAGAGAGAGAGAGAGAGAGATCAAAATGAAGAAACAGTGAAGGGACACTCATTCAGACACTGAGGGCTGCAGGTTTTTTTCTTCTGTATTATGAGCACGGACCACACGCCTTGGCACAAAGCACTGGCGACCCCACTCGACCACTGGAGGAACTGCATCTCAAAAAAGGAAAGAGAGAGACTCAAAATGAAAAACATGGCTGTTTGACAATAGCGAATGAGTCATGCACTGATCAGCCATAACATTAATACCACCACACGCCAAAGAATGTCTAAGATACTGTGTTTGATGGCACTGACTCTACAAGGTGTCCCGTCAAATCCAGCACCAAGACTTTAGCAGCAGATCTTTAAATCCCGCAAGATGCGAGGTCAAGCCTCTATGGATCAAATTGTATTTCTAGCACATCCCTCAGACGCTTGATCTGATTGATTTCTACGGAATTTGGAGGCCAAGGAAACACCTGAAACTCATGAGTACAGCATTATGTTCCTCCTTTTATTTTGCAGTGTCATTACAGTGCCATTACCATGAATAGGAGTTCTTGGTCTGCCACAGTGTTCAGGCAGGTAGTAAGTAGTAAGCCAGGATCAAAGGTTTCCAAACAAAACACAGACCAGAGCATCACAGCTTGCCTTCTGTCCATTGTGCATCCTTCCCCTGGGTAAACAACGCGAATACACCACATGATTTATCAGAAAACGCAAACCTTTGTCCACCTTTGATGCTCACTTGTCCAGTGTAAACGCTTTGGGGGATAGACTGGGTCAGCATGAGCGCTCTGAGAGGTCGGGGTCTCTGCAGCCCCTTAAACATCAAGCTGCAATGCACTGCATGTTCTGTTTTTGTGCTACAGTAGCTCTTCTCTGGGATTGGAGCAGACAGGTTAGCCTTCACACCCCAGGCACATCAGTGAGCTGTGTGTGTGCCTATAACTCTGTCGTCCTTTAACCATTCGTCCTTCCTTGGGCTTTTGGTAGGTACTAACTACTACGTACTTGGAAGGCCCCAAAAGACCTGTTATTTTGGCGATGCACTGACAGAGTTGTTCAGACATCACAACATGGCACCTACCAAAACGGCTCAGGTCATTTTGCTTCTATCTTTCCTGCTTCCAACCCATTGACTTCAAAAACAGCTACCTTTTATATACCACCCCTATGAGGTAATACATTTGAATACGTTTTAATATTGTGGCTAATAGTGGGTCCACTTTATTAATATTAACGAATTTTTAGGAATCTTCTAGATCTTCTCAGATTTGAACCTTAACTCAAGCCTCAGATGAAATGTATCCTATAAGAAAGAGGTAAGGGAGATCCCTGTTGGACAATTCCTCAGCACGGTATGCTATTATTTGTGAAACAGTGCACAGGGCCTATCAGCTTAGTTCAGTTTAATCAAGTGTTTTTACCTTGTCAACATGAATAATGTTGAAGAATATGTATCTTCAATTTAAGCAGTCAAAGTCATGGAGGTGCATTTCTGCTTAAAAGTGCAGTTTTCCAAAGACAAAATCACACAGCCATGGATCCTAACATCACAAACATTAGGAACCCATCCTGCTTCGCTGGTGGAGGGGTAATAGTCAAACCAGGCCAGTATTACAGTTGGTAAAACAATTTTCGCCTCCACTTTTCTAAAAACAATAAACACACACTTGAAGCCTTGAAGCTACATTTACAAAACCTTTGACTTGTTTTGTAAAATCAAACAATTGATTTGAAAGGTTTATATATATAAGTGTGTGTGTGTGTGTGTGTGTGTTAGCCTGTAGTAGTTCTGCTGAAGTTCTAGAAGGAGCCTTACTATTAAGTCTTAAGTATATATATATATATATTCATTCATTCATTCATTATCCAGTTCAGGGTCGTGGTGGGTCCAGAGCCTACCTGGAATCATTGGGCGCAAGGCAGGAATACACCCTGGAGGGGGCGCCAGTCCTTCACAGGGCAACACATACACATTCACTCACACACTCACACCTACGGACACTTTTGAGTCACCAATTCACCTACCAACGTGTGTTTTTGGACTGTGGGAGGAAACCGGAGCACCCGGAGGAAACCCACGCAGACACAGAGAACACACCACACTCCTCACAGACAGTCACCCGGAGGAAACCCACGCAGACACAGGGAGAACACACCACACTCCTCACAGACAGTCACCCGGAGGAAACCCACGCAGACACAGAGAGAACACACCACACTCCTCACAGACAGTCACCCGGAGGAAACCCACGCAGACACAGAGAGAACACACCACACTCCTCACAGACAGTCACCCGGAGGAAACCCACGCAGACACAGGGAGAACACACCACACTCCTCACAGACAGTCACCCGGAGGAAACCCACACAGACACAGAGAGAACACACCACACTCCTCACAGACAGCCACCCGGAGGAAACCCACGCAGACAAAGGGAGAACACACCACACTCCTCACAGACAGTCACCCGGAGGAAACCCACGCAGACACAGGGAGAACACACCACACTCCTCGCAGACAGTCACCCGGAGGAAACCCACGCAGACACAGGGAGAACACACCACACTCCTCGCAGACAGTCACCCGGAGGAAACCCACGCAGACACAGGGAGAACACACCACACTCCTCGCAGACAGTCACCCGGAGGAAACCCACGCAGACACAGGGAGAACACACCACACTCCTCGCAGACAGTCACCCGGAGGAAACCCACGCAGACACAGAGAGAACACACCCCACTCCTCACAGACAGTCACCAGGAGGAAACCCACGCAGACACAGGGAGAACACACCACACTCCTCGCAGACAGTCACCCGGAGGAAACCCACGCAGACACAGAGAGAACACACCCCACTCCTCGCAGACAGTCACCCGGAGGAAACCCACGCAGACACAGGGAGAACACACCACACTCCTCGCAGACAGTCACCCGGAGGAAACCCACGCAGACACAGAGAGAACACACCCCACTCCTCACAGACAGTCACCAGGAGGAAACCCACGCAGACACAGGGAGAACACACCACCACAGTCACCTGGAGCAGTAATCGAACCCACAACCTACAGGTCCCTGGAGCTGTGTGACTATATATATTATTTTGATTATTAAGCCATTTTAATGAAGTAAGTCGACACCTCACTTCTGCGGGTCTCGACAAGCCCTGGCCCAAAAGCTCTAAGTCGAGGCTGGAATGATAGAAATTTCTGGAAGGCGCCAAATGCCCGGAGTGGAGCATTTTCAGAGTGGATTTGGCTCGAAGAACAGCAGAACTTCCTCTGCCACGTCGGAAGCCCTTGCCTGCTTGTGTGTCTGCTCTCTGCAGCTCCCCGAAGGAGACGGAGGGGAAGAGAGAAACTGTGACTGTTAAACGGTAAAGCGAAACAAAACTTTCCTCTCTCTTTCTCCGGCTGCACATCAGTCGACGGTACAGCTGTGTGTGTGAAGCCGTTAGCTCCGTACCGCTCACACTGCTCCCTCAAAGGCCTGAGGAACAGAAACGCCATCGTTCCCCCGTCTCCTCCTAACTTTCACAGGCTGTTTGACATCTTTTTCGTGTTACTTGGGTGTTTATGTAATCTCTAGCTTCATTTTCTAATTGGACGGGACGTTTTTTTGGGAGAGAATGGGGCTGAGACTATATTAGCATGTATCTGCTTCTGTTTACAGTCCTGCTAGCATGTAGAAATTAATTTGACCACAATAGGATTAGCAGAACATTCTGGATTGTTGCTTGTAAGAGATTAACCCTTGAATGTAGTGAGAGGAGAAAGTTGTGAAGACATTCACGTTTAATGTTAATTGTAGAAAAACCGGGGGGGGGGGTCTAAACTGCAAATGTAGGTTTCCCACTAAACAAGGAACGTCCCTGAACGTTCAAAATAGGTCTAAAAGTAGTCTCTCCGTCAAGGACATATTTTAAACGTCAATGGACGTCCAAAATCCATCTTAATAAGTTAGTTAAGTGGTGACCAATCGATAACGTCAGTGGACGTCCGAAACGCGTTTTATACAAGTCATTTATTTCGGGACCAATTAATAACGTCAACAGACGTCCAACATACGTCTAATAGTCGTCTTTTCAATATCTGTGTTTGGGCGTCCTTTCAACTTTCATTTTCAACCTTAAGAGAACGTTGATTAGACGGCAGTCAATACGTTTTTTCAACGTTGAATCAACGGCTAATTGTTTACTGGGTTTCTACTATGACCAGATATTCAAATTGAGCCTTGTCTTCTGAGCTTTTATATGCGATGTTGGTGATATTTAAATAGTGATACATTTGAAGAAAGTCATTCTCTTTAAGGACTGTATTGTGCTACAACCACTGCAATGTGTCTTAAATAATACGCCTGCACTTTGGGCTGTTTTTGTCTCAGGAATCAAGCGATATATTCCAAATCATTTCATGTAATAACTTTAAGCATTCAGAGACAAACTCCCCACACGTCTGGTTCCTATTACCACTGCTGTGAATTATTCTGAATTGGTAAGTGTCTCTAGAATGGTGCATTTCACATCAAAACATTCTGTATAAATATGTTTACATCTTTACTGTTTAAATATTCAAGACTTTGGGGGAAAATGTAGATTTCCCTTTAATGTTTTAGAGGAAATATTTCTTTTAGTTTTATGTATTTTTCTTTCCTCAGCCCAGCCATGCTGCCTTCTGCTGTTCTGTCTGTTTCACTGTTGAATCTGCTGTTGCTGGGAGTCAGCTCCTCCACCCCTGAGGCACCTCCAACCTCAGGTAAACCCCCACAGTTCCACCAGGCTGGTTCATCCTTGGGGCATCTCAGCTGGTCCCTGGGGCTGCGACTCTATCAGGCCCTGCGGATTGAAGGCTCCCATACTAACACCCTAATCTCCCCGGCATTACTCACCAACTTGCTGGGTGCTATAATACGTGCAGCCAGAGGAACCACAGCTGGACAGCTCCAGGAGCTTCTGAAGACTGCCAAAGAAGAGAAAAAAGCTGAGGATGTTTTCTCCATTGTCCTGAAATCCATGCGGGAGGGGAATGGGACCAGCTACACACTGCACGGCTCTTCAGCTCTCTTCTCCCAACAGGATTCAATGCTGGAAAAGGCATTTCTGCAGCAGATCCAGACTCAGTTTGAGTTGGGCCATGTGGCTCTGAGTGGAAAGGATATGCAGACAGATATGGAGATGCTTCGAACCTGGGCCAGAGATGGAATGGGAGGAAGGGAGGTGTTACCACTTACAGACGTAGCAGACACTAAAGAAGGAGCCATGATTCTGGCCAGTGCATTGCACTTTAAAGGTGAGAAAGTGATATGCATATTCACATCTGTGATACAGCTTACAATATAAGTGTGATTGGTGACAGAAGTGCTGAAATCCTTATTTATTCATTGTCTGTAACCGCATATCCAGTTCAGGGGCCTGACCGGAATCACTGAGTACAAGGCGGGATGACACCCTGGAGGGGGCGCTAGTCCTTCGCAGGGCGACACACACTCACACGTTCACTCACACACTCACAGTTTTGAGTCGCCAATCCACCTACCAACGTGTGTTTTTGGAGCGTGGGGTGAAACCGGAGCACCCGGAGGAAACCCACGGGGGGGAAACGCAACAAACTCCACACAGACAGTAACCTGGAGTGGGTCTTGAACCCACAACCTCCAGGACCCTGGAGCTGTGTGACTGTGACGCCACCTGCTGCACCACCGTGCCGCCTAATGCTGAAATCATAAAGTAAAAATGCCGAAAGGGACACTATGGGCAAACCAGTCAAACAAGAACAACAGCTGAACACAACTAATATAACAAGTTCAGCACAAAAGTCCCCTTTTAAATGACTACTGCTTTCTCAGAATTCTTTAACCCCTTCAGGCCTAACGTCTTTGTTTCTTAGCAGCACCCTTTTGTTGTTATAACTTTCTGCAGATGTCATTCATATCCGGGCATCCCTCTAAGGAGTCTTAGTCATTCCTCATAGGAAATATCGTCCAGTTCATTAATATACTTGAGTATGCTTGTGGCAGCCACATTCCTCAAATCTTCTCAACGATTTTCTCAGAGATTCATGTCAGAGAACTGTGATGGGCCACTCCAGGATCTTTTAGAACTTCTTCTGAAGCCAAGCCTTGGTGGACACTGTGGTATGCTTGGGATCATTGTCCTATTGGAATGTCCAATCACCCCCAGCTTCAGCTTCCTCAAAGAAAGCATGACTTTTATTTTTCAAAAGACTTCCCGAGACTTGACTGAATCCATTTTGCCCTCCACACACAGTAGGTTTCCGGTGCCTGAGCGTCACCAAGCCACCGATATACTTCGCTGTAGGCAGGGTGTTCTTTCCAGCGGTGGTTTTGTTTTTCCTCCTCTAGACATACTGCTCTGTTAATGCATTGTGCTAAAAAATGATTTTTGTTTCACCGCTCCACAGAACAGCATCCCCAGTCCTATGTGGCTTATTTATACGGTTTTCAGCATTTTGGAGCTGAAGTTTTCTTGTGCTTTGGGGTCAGTAGAGGTGTATCCCTTGGAGTTCTACCTTACTCTGCAAATTCAAATCTCAGTGCCTGCTGCCACCAAATCTTGCTGCAGGTCTTTTACAGTCACTAGGGTTTTTGACCCCCTGCCTCTTCAAGAATCTGGTGGCAACTGGTGATAGCTTCTTCTTTCTACCATGTCCAAGTAGTATAGCCAGAGTTCCCTTAACTTTGAACTGCAAATTGTGCTTCCACGTGTATTTCTGGGAACATTCAGTGCCTTTGATATATTTTTGTATCTTTTTCCTTGTTAGTGCAAGCAATGATCTTTCCTTATAACATTTTAGGGCAACTGTCTTTGCTTAAGCCACATTTCTACGTGAACTCGAACATAACAGTTAGCATCTCCCAGTCCAGGCACTGGATGTGTTTAATCTCAAGCACACATGATGCAACTAATGAAGCCTTTGATTAGTTACATTAGATTTACTTGAGACAACACATGATTTGCAACTGTGAGGGATTCTATTGAGGGCGCTGAAGGCTGTGTTAGTCATTAAAAGTGGCGTTTTGTGTTGAATTTAGAGAAGCCACTTTAATATTTGTTGAGCTTGTTTTATTGGTTTGTAGCAAACAGCTGGAAATTTGCTGATTTTGCTAATAAACCTAATTTGCACTGGGGGTTGGATAATTATGATAGCAACTGTACATGCATGCCTTCATCTACAGCAATGGCAAACTAGCCTAGAGACTGAGAAGAGCTTGTTAATGCAGAAATACACCATCAAAGTAACATTACTTTAGTTGGTGCTGTATAAATCATAATTAAATTTTTGAAATCATGACTAAAAACAAAGATGACAACAGATAACTTCTGTTTGGCTTTTTTTCTTCAGGAAGAAAGCATTCTTTGGCATCCATTTTGATGTTGAGTAAAGATAGATTTGCTGTTTTCTTCAATGTTTCATTTGACAAGCGAGGTTAAGTGTCACATTAATGCCCACTTGGTGTAATTTATTAGCCTATAGAGAAGTGGCTAGGCTATCAGTCAGGATTAGTTGACGTCGCAGGGTTTCCTAAGGGCTGTGTGACATATTTGCACAAAGCATGTGCTGTAGTGGGCGGCACGGTGGCACAGCAGGTAGGTGTCGCAGTCACACAGCTCCAGGGGCCTGGAGGTTGTGGGTTCGGTTCCCGCTCCGGGTGACTGTCTGTGAGGGGTGTGGTGTGTTCTCCCTGTGTCTGCGTGGGTTTCCTCCAGGTGACTGTCTGTGAGGAGTGTGGTGTGTTCTCTCTGAGTCTGCGTGGGTTTACTCCGGGTGACTGTCTGTGAGGAGTGTGGTGTGTTCTCCCTGTGTCTGCGTGGGTTTCCTCCGGGTGACTGTCTGTGAGGAGTATGGTGTGTTCTCCCTGTGTCTGCGTGGGTTTCCTCCAGGTGACTGTCTGTGAGGAGTGTGGTGTGTTCTCTCTGAGTCTGCGTGGGTTTACTCCGGGTGACTGTCTGTGAGGAGTGTGGTGTGTTGTCCCTGTGTCCGCATGGGTTTCCTCCGGGTGACTGTCTGTGAGGAGTGTGGTGTGTTCTATCTGAGTCTGCGTGGGTTTACTCCGGGTGACTGTCTGTGAGGAGTGTGGTGTGTTCTCCCTGTGTCTGCGTGGGTTTCCTCCGGGTGCTCCGTTTTCCTCCCACAGTCCAAAAACACACGTTGGTAGGTGGATTGCCGACTCAAAAGTGTCCGTAGGTGTGTGTGAGTGTGTGTTGCCCTGTGAAGGACTGGCGCCCCCTCCAGGGTGTATTCCCGCCTTGCGCCCAATGATTCCAGGTAGGCTCTGGACCCACCGCGACCCTGAATTGGATAAGCGCTTACAGATAATGAGTGAATGAATGAATAATGAGGCTTGTAGGGTATATTTTTGCTCTAAACGATTCTACCAAAAAAAACCTAAAAATTTAAACTGGAAAACCTCTTTAAAAAAGACTTCTACAAGGGCTCATTATTAAAAGAAATATCTGTGTATAGAGCCATGTCAACTCAAAGAAACATTTGAATGCATAATTCTTTTGCAGTTCATGATTATGATTTATTTTATGTGTAGAATTTTAATTACGATACACTTGCTTCCTCAAGGTTAAAGTGTTTCGTTTTATTTCTCGGTTAATCAAACATTATTGTGTTTGCTTCAATACGTTTTGCTACAATGCATTAATTTATTCATCCTGCTCAGGGCCTTGTGGGTCCAGAACCTATCTAGAATCACTTGGGCAAGTACACGCTCTGAAAAGGTTTTTTTTTGTGCAATTGTTATTCAGTACCGTTGACGCAGTATAATACTCTTAATGGAGACTCTGTTATACGTAGGTCTTTATTTCACTGTATCACAAAAAATGTTGTTTTTAAGCATTATTTAATGTCTTTGCTGTATGCGATTGGCAGAGAGACAGCAGCTCTTTGCTTCTGTATTGCGCCGCACAGCAGAAGACAAACTGATAACGAGATTAGCTGGATCCTTATGAGAGTGAGTGTTGGAAATTGGTCCAGTACAGATTGTGCTCATGATGACACTAGATGTAGATTGATCGTGCGCTGTTGCTTGATGAATGGACTACAAACAACCGCACGTCTGCTCCATTCGTTTCAGATTTGATTAGCTGTTGCAGAATTGCATCTCGGGGAGTTTGTGTTGTATGGGGCTGATTAAAGTGTGTACCCTCTAAAATCACCAGTTCTAAATTAATTCCGTTGGAGTCAAATTTACCACAGGTTAATTCTGTCACAAGTGATTCGGCGTTTGGCGATTTTTAGCCTGTACATAAAAGCAAGTTGTTGAGCGGGCCTCCCCTCTGCGTGCGCACACATGAAAGCCTGTCGGATAAAACCTTGTAATCTTCGTAAAGGATAAGCGGTTAAGGAAAATAAATTTGACCACTTCTGTTTGTCTGTTACTCGTCTGATTTTGAGGCTGTGTGAATGGTAACTGGCGTTTTCAAAGTGTGTGAAAGCAATTTTAAAACGGCAACAGATTTACAAGGATTTGCTCTGACAGGACCCTTACATCCCTGTGTTTCTGATCCTCTGTGTGTGTGTGTGTGTGTGTGTGTGTGGTCCCTCAGCTCATCTGCACAGCTGATAACTAATGATCTTCCAGTCTATCATGGAGAGCTTATTTATCTTCCTATGGGGGTGATGTGTCATCCTGAATAATTTAGTAACAAGTGTCTAGATCTCTTCCCCCCCCCAGTGCACACCTCATATCTGCACCCGCTGTGCTGGTCTGCTTTTGGCCCTCACTAGGTTTTAGCTTTATGTCCGTGTATATGCGGTTTGGACAGTTTGCTGAGTCACCTTTTTTACCACGTCTTATTGCTCAGCATTTTTTGGCACTTCTCCCATGCGAAGGTGCATTCAGTGTTAACAGAGCTACAGTATTTTTCAGGTCACTCAAATCCACCGACGGTAAAGTCCAAAATCCTTGAAAGATTTTATGCATTCAACAGATTTGAGCGTGAATAGTGACTAAAGTGATTAATCCGCTTGTTTAATTTCCTAGTTTCGAGACAACTTTGTCTTTCCATGCCGTACTACTCTCTCTTACTGTACATCCCTAAGTGCAATCTCATCCCCATCCATAACCAGAATAAAGCACTGTTTTACCTTCATACCTCTTACTCACCAGTTCCTTTGTCTTGATAATGTTAGCGGTACTTTGATCCTGTTTTAAACCGGGGAGGACGGGTGTGAAGTTAGATTGTCTTTTCAGGAGAATGCGCTACGGAAAATAAGTTATGATTGACTGTGGATTGATAAGCAATCTAATTAATTTCTTTTGTCTCATGTTTCAGCTTAATTATGAAATTATAATATTTTTTTTCTTCACGTGGAGCAGGAGTTGGTTGGTCCCGTTAATTTAGTGATGAAATATACAAATTAGATTAGACAGTAGATTAGGCTGCATGAATGAGATTATGAAAATTGACTTCAAGAGTTTGGATTTATAATTTAGCAGCAGTAAATGATCCTACTGCTGGAGGGCCCAATAGTAATTCATTTACATACATGCACTGGTTCCTTCTCACATCTGTGTGGTGTTGAACATCCGTCTTGTGGTGTTTCAGTCGGCATGATTCACAGATACGGTCTTATTTAGCCCATTCAGTGTTGGTTTAAATGTGACCAATACACCGAGTGATGCTGTATTTTTAGAGATTGTCGTTACACAGTTGTAAGAATGTGGTCCTATGGACGGCTTTTTTTCCAGTTTATAGTGGTCAACGTGGAATATATGAGTAAGTAAATAGTCAAAAGTTATGTCTTGTTTAAAAGCCAAACAATAAAAGATGTGGTTGAACAAAATAAAAGCCATTTACAGAAAAAAAAGAGAAAAAAAAGCTGCTGAAAATACATCAAATCTGTGAATATCTGTGTCTATAAGAATTGCTCATAGCTGTGAGTGTGTGTGGTGGTGTAATGGATTTGTAACTACAAACGTATGTTCACACGTCAATGTCTCATTACAAAGGTACCTGTTAAGGCAGTCCGTTCGTGAAGAGGACAGGTAGGAAGCAAGAAAAAAGATGACTAGGACAGAGCATCTCCAAAACAGCTGGTCTTATAGGGGGTTTCTGGAATGCAGTGGTCATTACCTTCCGAATGTGGTCCAAGGAAAGCCATCCAGTGAATTGGTGACGTGGTCATGGGCGCTCAAACTGACTTCACAGAAGAGATGCTGTAGCACAAAGTGCTGCAAAGGTTAATGCTGGCTATGATGGAAAGGTACTAGGACACACAGTGCACGTCACAGCTTGCTGCGAATGGGGCAGCTGTTGCCTCTGTCTAAAGCACCTACATTGGGCATGTGAGCATTGGAACCAGACTGTGGAACAATGGAAGTATGTGTCCTGTTCCGATGAATCACCTTTTCTGTCATAGAAATTGGAAAAAAAAAAAAAGCTATCTTACCTAGAGAAGAGATGGCACCAAGATG
This sequence comes from Hoplias malabaricus, assembly GCF_029633855.1. NCBI lineage: Eukaryota > Metazoa > Chordata > Actinopteri > Characiformes > Erythrinidae > Hoplias > Hoplias malabaricus. Next base: position 3,465,578 of record NC_089808.1, read on the forward strand.
CAGAATAGAAAGAAAGCAAGTGTGGTGTTCTGGTGGAAAACCTTGGGTTTTGGCATTCACGTGGATGTTATTTTGACACGTACAACCACTTAAATATTGCTAAGTGCATTCCTTTATGGCAACTGTCGCGTAAGGGCAGCGGTCTCTTTCAGCAGGATAATGCACACTGCCCCCGCAGTATTGTCATGTTCCTCAGACCATTCCTAAGCAAAGAGTTCAAGGTGTTGACTTGGCCTCCAAATTGCACTTATCTCATTCTCATCTTGCATATGTGGAATGTGCTGGAAAAACACGTCCGGTCCATGAAGTGCCCACCTCACAACTTAGATTACGTAAAGGGTCTTGTTGTCAGATACTGCAGACACCTTTTAGAGGTGTTGTGGAGTTCATGCCTCAGTTAATTGAAGCTGGTTATGCATTTGTGGCATCCAGTTGGTTTTAGTTTCCTCTTTTTCTGTCATGCTCATAAATTTTTACTGGAATACCAATAGAACCTTCTGGGAACATTTTAACACTGTATGATGAATAGCTGAACACAACTTCATAATTAAAAAGAAGAGGGATACCCATCCATCCATCCATCCATCCATTATCTGTAAGCGCTTATCCAGTTCAGGGTCACGGTGGGTCCAGAGCCTACCTGGAATCATTGGGCGCAAGGCGGGAATACACCCTGGAGGGGGCGTCAGTCCTTCACAGGGCAACACACACATTCCCTCACACCTACGGTCACTTTTGAATCACCAATCCACCTATCAACGTGTGTTTTTGGACTGTGGGAGGAAACCGGAGCACCCGGAGGAAACCCACACAGACACAGGGAGAACACACCACACTCCTCACAGACAGTCACCCGGAGGAAACCCACGCAGACACAGAGAGAACACACCACACTCCTCACAGACAGTCACCCGGAGGAAACCCACGCAGACACAGGGAGAACACACCACACTCCACACAGACAGTCACCTGGAGGAAACCCACGCCGACACAGGGAGAACACACCACACTCCACACAGACAGTCACCCGGAGGAAACCCACGCAGACGCAGGGAGAACACACCACACTCCTCACAGACAGTCACCCAGAATAAAACCCACACAGACAAAGAGAGAACACACCACAATCCTCACAGACAGTCGCCCGGAGGAAACCCACGCAGACACAGAGAGAACACACCACACTCCTCACAGACAGTCACCCGGAGGAAACCCACGCAGACACAGAGAGAACACACCACAATCCTCACAGACAGTCACCCGGAGGAAACCCACGCAGACACAGGGAGAACACACCACACTCCTCACAGACAGTCACCCGGAGGAAACCCACGCAGACACAGGGAGAACACACCACACTCCTCACAGACAGTCACCCGGAGGAAACCCACGCAGACACAGGGAGAGCACACCACACTCCTCACAGACAGTCACCCGGAGGAAACCCACGCAGACACAGGGAGAACACACCACACTCCTCACAGACAGTCACCCGGAGGAAACCCACGCAGACACAGGGAGAACACACCACACTCCACACAGACAGTCACCCGGAGGAAACCCACGCAGACACAGGGAGAACACACCACACTCCACACAGACAGTCACCCGGAGGAAACCCACGCAGACACAGAGAGAACACACCACAATCCTCACAGACAGTCGCCCGGAGGAAACCCACGCAGACACAGAGAGAACACACCACAATCCTCACAGACAGTCACCCAGAGGAAACCCACGCAGACATAGGGAGAACACACCACAATCCTCACAGACAATCACCCGGAGGAAACCCACGCAGACACAGGGAGAACACACCACACTTCTCACAGACAGTCACCCGGAGGAAACCCACGCAGACACAGGGAGAACACACCACACTCCTCACAGACAGTCACCCGGAGGAAACCCACGCAGACACAGGGAGAACACGAGGGATACCCTGTACATTAAATTACATTTTAAGCAATAATTTATTTTTAGTGATTGTTGTTTTTTTAAAGTTGTAAACTTGTTGTGGGATTACATTCATGTGTATATTTTAAATCACTGTTCAGTATTTTTGTTTTTAAACGGAAGTGGAAAAATATTGTTCAAAAACTGCACAACTTGCTAAACGTGTTAGAGCAGTGATGTGGAAGCAGTGTGGCATATGGCATAAATGTGCTAGGAGTGAGGAGTTGGTTGTTTGCAAGCTTTGATATTCAAGTGAAGCAATTTAATTATTGCACTGTTGAGTCTTTTTTCTCCATCATTAGCTCTCTAATGTCTGTAATGGACATTGTGATATATATATATATATATATATATTTTTTGTGCTAATACCGCAATCCTTTGTTATACCCCTGTACCTCTCCACGTATAACACTGATTGATCTCAAGCAGGTCTTATCTCACACTGTGAGGATTGTACATGTATGAAATTGAAGAAGATGGATTAAAGAACACTTGAGTTGGATTGATATTCAGTAGAAAAACAGGATTGGTAAATTTAGAAAAACACTGCAGGAGGAAGAGCATTTTCTTACAAAGCTCCTCAACTCTGGAACAGCCGTATAGTTACTGTTCGGGGTTCAGACACACTCTCGGTCTTTAAATCTAGATTAAAAACCTACCTTTTCAAACAAGCTTTTGGTTAATCAGTCACTTTCAGGTTACTTTTATATTGGTGTTAGAGCTAGTTTTCATATTATCACTACATTGTTTTAAACCTGTCATATGACCATAGCTACAGCTCTTTTAGTTAGTTTTCTGGTAACCGCCAACATGCTTTCTGTTGCTGGGTTCTCTCGCCTGACCCGTGGAAGCTTTTATCTCAGGACAAATTTGCCCGTTCTTTACCATGAACTACTAACCTTTTTATTTTTATTGGTTCCCTTTGTCTGGTTTTCTTTCTTCTGTCTCTCTCATGCTCTGAGATGTCCTGCTGCTCTTCTGGTGTTGCCCTGATCCAGCCCCTGACCCTGTGTGTCCAGTACAATATCCTGGCCTTGTCTCATCTACAGTATCATGCTTGTCCTTGCTGTTTTATCTCAAAATAACTCTGCACCTACTTTTAACTCGCACAGAATCACTGACCACCTCCTCCTTCCTCAGACTCATACATCACTAATATGCTACATTCACATTACTATAACCCCTTCATCTGTCATCACTTCACTTTTACTTCTGTTCTGTTCTCTGTTGTGTCTCCGGTGTCGACCCGAGGAGGGTGGGTTCCCCGTATGAGCCTTGGTTCCTTCCAAGGTTCCTTCCTCGAGTGCTGAGGGAGGTTTTCCTTGCCACTGTTGCCCCTGACTCGCTCATAGGAGGCTCGGACCCAGATCTGTGCAAAGCTGCTTCGTGACGACTTTTTGTGAAAAGCGCCATATAAACACAATTTGATTGATTGATTGACTGTACTATGGTCGAGCTCTGTCTACGTGATGGCTGAACCTAGTCCAATCCAAGAATGCTTTTTGTGTGACACTAGCTGAATCCCAAATTGTTCCTGATTGGACAAAGAGTGTACTGCACTTTATGGGCATTCAAGCCATTATTTCATGACCCATGAGGAGTACTACCTCTCAGAGTAGTGAGCCATTTGAGACAAAGCCGTTGGAATCTTTTAGTGCTTCACCCACATCTGTTTTTCCATGACCTTCCTTGTTTTCGTCTTTTTGTCTGTTCCTGAAATACCAAAAACTATTCTCCTTGTGCTGCTTCTCTGTCTCTAACCATGCCTCCTTTTGAGACAGCCCTCTTTTTCTTCCTGTTCTTGTTTACCCCATTCTTTTCTCTCTTTCATGCCTCTCTAAGGCACTCTCTTACCCTATGGCAGTGCTACTCAAAAAGGGTCCTTGAAGCTCACAGCATTGCAGTTTAGTGTTTTTCTCACTCAAATCCAACTCGCCCAATAATTACCCCACCCCCCACACACAGACCCTCATCCTTCATCAGATGACTAAGTGTATTGAAGTAGGAGTAGGAACATCACTTAACTATGCGGTGGCACTACAAGAAAACCTTAGAGTAGCAGGGCATGTGCTTTCTTCTGCTCCTTTTGACCATTTTATCTCCTCTTCTGCTAATTATCCCCCTCCCCTCCTCCATGTGTTGTTCTTTTACATTCGCTCTGTACTCTTAAGAGAGTACTCAAAGGCAGAATGGTAGAAAATGGCTGGGGGGGGGGAGAGAGGGAGGGCTGTAGATGGTCAGACAGTGGGGCAGTAGCAGCCTTACCCAGGGAGAGCGCTTGTCCACAGCAGTTAATTAATTCAGCCTTTGTTCTCCCTGTGCCACAAACAAACGGCAGTGGGGAAAAAGAGAAAGAAATCAACACTACCGCCAACAGACACCCCCACACAAGAATACAATAACAGAGACAAAAACCCACAACAAGTGCACACCCATGTACGCCGTAATAACAGTGCCTACCAAAGCAGCACGCTGTTCCGTAATCGCTGAGTTGATGAGAGAGGAGGAAAGTGGCTTACCTCATTTAGGCCTTTTATTTTTCTCCCTGTGCATCGTTTGTGGTTGGGTCTTTGGGTTATTATTTAAAGAGGGTGTGGGAGGGGAATGGAGATGCGCAAACCACACAATAGTGGCATTGTTGGTTTTTTTTGTGTAGTGTAATTAATGGAAGAGATACCCAACATCTCTTTGTGGTTACGTTCTTCCGCTCTCTTTCTTTCTCTTTCTCTTCAGCTTTAGATGTGACTTGCATGGACATCACCCGGATAAAGATCCGGAGCTCAAGCTTCTCCTCTGATCAGCAGCCAAGACTGCGGTGGTAAAACCTTGCATGGCATTTTAGGCACTCGCATGGGAGAATTCCCCCATGCCGCTTTCAGTTCCAAGGAGCTTTGCTGCCCCCTTAATAACCCGACAGATACCATGGCTTGTGTTTTGAACTTTAGGGCGATCAGGTTTCATCCAGCTATAATCAGAAAACTGAGAAGCGTGCCTTCACTTGTGTTCGCAAGGCCTTGGAGAAGCGCTCGCATGCCGTCGGGCTGTATGCTACACTTGGCACACATCCGACAAACGAGTATGGCTTCTCCCCATACAGGGTCAGGTGTTTCTCATGATGACTAGCGACAGAGCAACTCATCTCAAGTTTACCCAATAAAGCTCTTTTGTTTGAAGACGAAATCCACTCGGACATCATTTCTGGGAGCTTTCTTATGCTCTGAGAAATGCACTGCTGTGTTTTCAAAATAGGACCCAGCAATGTTAGTGTTTCGCAGATTTGTCAGGACACCTCTATCACACACCTCTGAAACATTCAGTTCTGAGGAGTTGCAGAATAAGTTGCAGGAGAAAGAAGAGCTAATAAAAAGAAACCAACAAAAACCGGTAAGAGTGGTGGAGTTTTACGCTGGGGACACTGTGCAACTAGCGAAGCACAGAATGTCAGCACTAAAATACAGAATGTCAGCTATTTGGTGTGTGATTTCCAATTTCAGCTACATACTGGGAGAAATGAAAGAATGATGGGTATTTCTGGTTGCTCAGATGTTCCATATTCTCATAACTGTAATCAAATTAAGCATTTGTGCAATTTGGAGGATTGGTTGTGGTCACTGTTTTAAAAAAGCAGGGAAATGACAGAAATGGTTTGAATTGAAAATTAAGCAGTTTGAACATGAGATAAAAGCGAATACCAGTCAGAAACTAAAATATATTAATGCTGTGGAGCAAAAATAAACACTTACAATGTGCATGGTTCAATTTATCTGCCTTCAATGTTCATGAAGAAAGTTATACACTGTTCAAATCCATGAAAAAATAAGGAAATACAGTCTAAACTTGTCACAACATTCCAAAAGAAGCTGCCAACAGTCTGGAGATGACAGTTGTCCACAAATATTTGTTTGTTTGTTTGGTTAATCCCTTTTTTGTAGAATTTTTTCCCTAAGCATTAGTCATTATAACTTCCATCCTTTCATTGAATCACCTCCGATCTCACACGGCGCCACAAGTGGACACAAACATGTGCTTCCTTCAAGTAACCCACCACTTCTTTTGGTGCATTTTGGGTAGTGATGTGGGAAGAAGGGGCCATTATTACTCACCCAGAATCTGAGGCTAATTTTGCACTAAGACACCCGGCCTTGGACGGCAAGAGCCTGGTCCACACTACAGGATAATCCAGCCGATTTGCAAGAGGTCTCTTAACTTTAGGGAGATAGTAAAGGATTATCTTCCCACATTATCATGTAGCGTGGGTAGCCTGTAATGCAATGTGAACTCCTCCAATCTTCTCTATGTCGTCAGGGCCGTGCCAATTGTGAATCTTAAATATGAAACAAGTTCGATATTCAGAATCCTTTAGTTGGGATTGGTCGCCGACTCCTGGGTGTGAAACGCCACGTTAACGTCAGGCCTGAAAGACGGGAAACCAATGAGAGCTGAGCTGGAACAACAACCCCTGTTATTTACATCAAGGATGTGTCTGAAATGACTAGATTGCTGTCTACTGAGGCAGTGTTCTGAGGGATGAAGTCATGTCCGTATTTAATGCTTATTTAAAATGTTGCCTGATTTTCAAAGTTGTAATTCTTCTGTTGACGAATCATTAGTGTGTACAGGTGTCCTGGCAATGTGTTGAAATACTGCAGCTTGTAAAGCTTGTCTCTAATGGGAAAAATCCTCATTCCAAAATACTGCCTTGAGAGCAAGGTTTATGCTCCTTTCTGTTTTGGACAAAGCCCTAGTGTCAGAGAAGCTCCCGCCTTCTCCAGAAATTTCAGTGAGGTTTGGAAGAGCGGAGCTGTCTGTCGGTATGTGTAATCGTAAAGTGTGTGGTGTTTCATTCAGGGCACATCGTGTAGTGTGGGGACTTTGAGAACTAACAAAGATCAAGCACTGAAACATCTGTGAAAATTCTCTTTGTGTGTGGGCCAGGCATAAGGCATCACCCGGATACACACCTGTGATCTCCTGGTGATTGGGCAGATGCTTAGACCACTCAATTGTTTACAAACCTGAGCCATTTGTGCATTTAAAGCATAATTTTTGACAATTTTTTTGTTATTCATTTGTATTTACTTATGGTTTATAATCAATAGAACAATAACTTAATTTGTTTTTGCCTTTATCAGTGTCTCTGATGATTTTTACATGGGTGTAAACCCAATTTCACCCCTTGCCCTACCACATAGCCATACCCCTCAGTTTTGCCTAGGAGTAGGGTGTCTCAGTTCCTGTTGGGATAGAGTGTCAGGGAGTAGTGCTAGGGTTATATAGGCCTTGAATAAAATAAAAGCATGATTTTTCAGAATGTTATGAATGTCCTGTGAATCACTGGCTGCATAAGCAAACCAAAAAACCATCATATTGTCAGTGCTTTTTAACTTAATAACCATGATAACCATTGTATTATATTAGTTTAAAATAGTTTCAATATATTATGACCCTTTCCTTCATAACAAATGTAAAACATTGCTAGTTGTATGCTGATATCTCTAGTAAGCTAGTACATTTCCAGTTCCGCCTTAAAGGCTAAGCACCACTTAATGGACCTCCATGAATATTTCACATTATTGTAGTTACTGACAGATATAAGTATGAATTAAAATAAAAATAGCTGCTTAATTTGCTTTAAAACTGACAATTTTATTAAATTGACGGAAAAACCCGAGCTCGCTACGGAAATTCTCGAACGCGACCGTGACGTCACTGGTGGACAACAGCTGAACAACGCCGCGGTAAAACACCGTTATGACTGACTGTTATGAGAGTATCTAGCTAAATAACCAACATTATTCATGACAATAGCCTAGCAATAAGCTAAACTCAAATGTAGAGGTACCGTTATTCTTGTAAATGTGATCGAAGTCGAACTCGAATTCATCCGACACTATAAACCTCCGTAATGCAGCTACGTAGCCGAGTATAATCTGAGCACCGAGTTTAGCGAGTCAAGCTAACGCTAACCAACACCAACTAAAACAGGCGAAGTGAGTGTCCTTACCCTGTTTACCTCCATGTTACAGAGGCTCTTGAACACCTTTCGTTGGTGTCCTTACATGCCCATATTGTTGGAAAAGCGCCAGTGAAATGAGCTACAGATAACGGAGTGAGCGGATGGTCCTTTCCAAAGTGCCCGTTTAAAGTGGACAAATTTAGTTCATTTTCTGGATATTTTGGGATCTTTGGGCCATTTGTTCACAGATGTCCCACTGTACATTGAATGATTGCAGCCAAAAACAACACACCTTTTCCTCATTTTGCATTAAATTAAGTGCAGCTTCTAGAGTTGTTGTCCACCGTCTACGTCACAGGCAAGACGCCTATTAGAGTTTCCCAACACCGTTGGGGGGGGGGACCAACGGTCTTTTAAACCTTATTCCTTGAATTAGTAAGAAATAACATGTTTTCTGACTCTCAATAAACACAAGTTAGGAACTCAAACTCCACTGTATTTATTTGTTTGACACTTTCATATCGCTGGTGCGTTGCCTTTAAAGTGAAGCAGTTTCATTCTAATACCCAAGTCTACTGCAGCATTTAAGGTGGAACTGGAAGATGCAAACACAAAGCTGCTGAATCAAGTTTCATATCATAGAAGAGTGGGTGATTATATGATGTATTGTCGAGTGCATCTAAAGGCACATGATGACCTCAAGTCCGACAGCGCTCCTCTGATATCACTGCAGACGGGGAAAGCTGCATACAGAGCCTGGTAATGAAGAACTTTTTATTCTGCCATTTCGTAGAGAAAGATATTAACCACTACATCTCAACTCTGAGGCATGGTGACCTTCAAAGTCAAGGTGTAGGGGTAAAAATAAGAAATGTGATTGGGTCATGGATAAGTATGCAGTCCTCTCCTTTGGAGGTGAGCAATTTGTGACCGACTGTGCATTTATGTAGGGAGCAGAACTGGCCTTGTTTAGTTGGATTTAGTGCAGTTTGTTAAATTTTGGCGGCCATGTTTAAGATGTGCCATCACTAACACGTGCACGGTGTCAAAATATTGTGGATACTTATTGTGTACTGTGAGTACTTTGATAAGCTTTTGCTCTACCCATGCTCTCACAGATGGGACACGGAAGACCAAAAATATTGATAAAACAATACAAGTGATAGCTAAGTGGTAATCCCCTTTAAAAGTATACACCGAGCAGGCTGCATTTAGCTATACAGCTGTCATTACTATTCTGAACATGGCTGGCTACTGTATAATAAAAAGCCGTAATGAGGGAAAATGGGTGGTGAAGTAGCACTTAGCAGCAAAGTAATGGGGAGTTAAAGATCTGCAGTGACTGACTGCATCATATAGAGGCAGCTAGCGTCGGCCCGTAAATCACTCCAGCGTCTACATAAAGAGGACAGGCTTCATTCTGAGTTATTGCAGCCTCTGACTAATAATGAAGACCATCTCCTCTAACCCCATAAGCGGACCGGAGTGGATTTGATGTAGTGGGTCACATTAATGGGGTGAAATATTGTAACCTCGCATTGTGTGAAGCTGTCATCCCATTATAGTAATATTGGATATTTCTTCCTCCTCTCCCTCTTTCTTTCCATCCGTGTCACAAACACACACACAGTCACTCGCACTTTTCAGTCGCTAATTCAGCAAGAAGAAAAGACTAGGGGAAAAAAAAGCATATGTGACTATAATTCTGCTAATAGTCTCTTTATCGAATCCCATCTTTGTTATAGAACGTAATGGGTTTAATGGACTGCAATAATACGTCCTGTGCCTCCCCTCCCTCGCGTGTGCAGCCCTTTTTTTTTTATTAAACACTCTCTTCACATCGCCTTGTCTTCTTTTCATCTCTCCCTTCTCTCCTTGTCACTGTGTCCCTAATGTAGCTCTGTATGATTTCAGCCTAATAGGATCTAATCTGTCAAGTCCGTAGTGGAGGATGTCTTTGTTATAATTTAGGATGGCCTCATTCTGTGGCACTAAACATGATTAGCTGATGTTCTTTTCTAGTATATGCTAAAATTGTGCTTGGGGCACATCTATTTGTTTGTGTGTGTGTGTGTGTGTGTGTGTGTGTGTGTGTGTGTATGATATATAATCATTTACGTTATTCGGTCTGAGATGTATTATATGTTTGAGTTTGTTTATTTATTTATGTTTACTTCAGGGATTTGGGATCAAGGTTTTGAAGTGGGGAACCAAGACCTGCGAAGCTTTCTGGGGACAAAATACACCAAAGTGCACATGATGCACGGAGCAGGTAATTGTCTTCTGTTATTAGGTTTGACCTGTTTTTCTCGACTCTAATATCTGCCCAGTTTGGTTTCTCTCATTGCAGTAAACATTATTATCTACTGGTGATAACGTGTTGTGTGTTTTTTGGCCAATCACGCGCACTAGAATTAGTCTGGATTATTCAGTATTAAATTTACAGATATAGCACTGTGCACATGTCAAGAACCACCCTTCAGTTATTTAGTTCCTGGTTTAAAATGTAAATAATTACATTATTAATTGTTTATTATCAGGAAAACAAAAAGAAAGAATGAAAACTAGCATCGTAATAGCAACCTAATTCAATAATTATACAGCTCCCATTCTTTTCAGAACACGAGATCTGTAGGCTTCACATCTTCAAAGTGCAGTTGTGGTCTTGTGTGTGGAACAGGGTGTTGACAGCTACATGTCCTTTCTGACACTAATTGGGTTGTTCTGGCATGAATGGAAACACCTGTTGATTTGTTTCTTTTTCTTGTTTTTCTAAACCAGTATGGTTTTTTTTAACTACATTTTAAAAATACAGTGGAACCTCTACTAACGAACTTTCCAAGATACGAACCGGGCATTTGAATATTTATTGCCACGAACCACGACTCTAAAAACGATCCCGAGCCTCCTCTGAGCCGGCGCCTGGAAATGTCCACTGACCCCAATCGGCGAGTCTCCCAGCGCCCCCAGACTTGAGTGAGCTTTTAAGATTAGCACATTGTAGCTTTAGCAATTTAGCATTAGTGTAAATAGCAGACATCGAAACTCGTACTAAGTTAAGCCGTATCTACGCTTCGTCTCCCGACATTCACCACCTACTCTCCGTTATTCCACCCCCCCCCCCCCCACCTCCCGTCATACAGCCAGTGCCTGTGTTACTGCTCCAGCCAGTCGTCACGTCTTCAAGGTAGCAATGTGTAACCACTTAAAACTTTATTATTTCTTTTTTATTACTGTTACCACTGTATTTCTCTTTTATTTTTAGTAACGACACATGTATTTTTTACTAATTTGAGAGTGTTGTAAACATAGATCAGTGCAAAAAGGGTGACTTTCGGGGCGGGGGCTGGAACCCATTAATTGCTGTTCCATTATTTTAAATGGGGAAAACTGACTCGTGAAACCAACTTTTCCACTTACGAACCGGGTCACGGAACGGATCAAGTTCGTAAGTAGAGGTTCCACTGTAAGTACAAGGTATTGATATGTCTTGCAAAGGAGTCCCAATTTCTGTGTCTAATTCTTTCAGGCATTGCTGTTTTTCTTCCATTTCTCATGCAAGAATAATATTGTGTATTTCAATTAAATGTATCTACATTATCCATTATGATTTTCATTACCCAAAATAGTCCTATGTATGTTGCTGCTATACATCAGATCTATTCACTAGACTGTGGTTCTTCACTATGGCTTTACCTTCTGTAAATGTATCTGTAGGGGTTTACCGTCACTACGAGGACATGGAAAACATGGTGCAGGTGTTAGAACTGGGCCTGTGGGGTGGGAAGGCCAGCATGGTGCTGCTGCTGCCCTTCCATGTCGAGAGTCTGTCCAGACTGGAACGCATGCTGACCGTGGAACAGCTGGAGAAGTGGTTGGGGAAGCTGAGCAGCATGAGCATGGCACTCTCATTGCCTCGGGTCAATGTCAGCAGCACACTTAGCCTGCAGGTACTTCGACATCCTAGTCATTCAGAAGAACAGTAGTATGTGCAACAGTTAGTTTACGTTGTCATTTCTTTCATTCGCATTGCGTAAAGGTTTGTGTGTGTGTGTGTGTTCATGTACAAACACACACAGTAGGTGCATATTGTCAGAAGAACAGATTGCCAGTGCTCTGGCTATTTAACACACAGTCAGCCAATTTCATACAGTGTACTCAAGATGCATTCTATGAAATTGCGATTTTAATGTAAAATTGATTTATATTTCAGCCACTCTGTGTAAATATTTACACTGCGGTATAAATTATGTTTAAATAGCTATTGTATTTAGCAGCACTAATATCAGCATTTCTGTATAGCTTTTGTATGCTGTTGTCTTTCCTGCTTGGGAGCGATAATAGTTAGTCAACTCCTGCCATTTTAATGCATTCCTTTTACACATTATTGGAATCAGCACCATTCTTCTTCTGCTCTTCTGCCCCAGCACTCCAGAACTGGTTCCCGTTTAGTAAGCACTGCCATGTCCCTTGCCACTCAAGTTCTGTCCCAATGCTTACACAGACTCACATAAGGCCTGGGCAAAGGCATGCTCCAGGCCTGAGATCCAGAGGCCATACTGAGCCAGATGGCCAGCCAGGACCACCTCAGCTTGCCCTGCTCCAGGGAGAAGATTGGGCTTTGACAACAGAGAGTGGTGCAGCTTTAGAGGAGAGTGCATGGCTCTTTCTGGACTGTCCAGCAAATCTGGGTCTGAGCTACATAGCGTAATTGTAAATCTGGTGGATTTACTCGTAGTGTCGTGTAGCTCAGACACAGTGGTTTGACCGGGTTTGCTGTGGTCTGAGGGTTTTTGGATTGTGTTTTAGTCATCGGTTCATGCCAAGCACTTTCTTTATACGATGCTATAGGAGAATGTGAGAATCATTTAGTTAATTATCTGGTGCCTAACCTCTCACTTCCCTCAAATGATGTCTCTGTCTTCCAAGCCCCATCCATTTTCCCTCTTCCATTCACCTTTTCCCTCCTCGCTCACCATCTGACCTTAGCTCATCTATCTCCAGCCCTTGCTCTCCCCATTCCTCCCACTCGTTCTCTCTCTCCCTCTATCTTCTTATCACTTCATCTTACACCTCAATTTTTCCATGTGCCCTCTTCAGTTTCTACCTGCTCTGGTCTTTAGTCTTTACTGGTTCATCAACAAAATCTCTTTTTCCATTAACTTCTTCATTGTCGGCTCTCTCACTATTCTCATGATTTCCTTGTTTACCTCCGTCTCCTCAGCTCATTATTCTTGTTCTTTCTCTTCTTCATTAAGTCCTCCAGCGTCGTCTTTTCCCTCCGCAGAGGGTCTCTTACCTATCTTTAATACAGGTAGGGTCAGAGGTTAATCCTTGTACTCCATTCCTCAAGCTTTGGACGTTGCCGCGTTCTACTGTGTGCACTGAGCCTGGACAAGCTGAAACTTGGAAGCCAACTGCTACCTCCTGTTCATTCTGAGGGCCCTTAGTAGGTAGCACTTTATTTTGGTCTCTGTCAGGTTTAGAGCCCTGTCAAAGACAGCCCTATAGCATTGCTTCATCTCTCTTCTGGGCCTGCTCCAGCAGGTTGGATCACAGAATTAGTACCAGACTTGGACTCCAAATGAAGGACCAGCACTGCTCCATCTGCTCCTTCCTCCAGCTGGGAGGCAGCCTTAGAAGCCAGGGAGTACGTATAGGGACTGTCCATACTCGTGGTAGCACAGTAGTGGGACACTGATCTGATGACTGCAAAAAAAGCACAGAGTGAAGCAGCAGAAGAGGCTGTCCTTGGGGTGGGTAGATCCTTGCAGCCCCTGTGTGTGATGTCTGGAGATGTGGAATTTTTGCAGTCAACATCAAAGCCCTTTAGGCAGATGTTAGCGTTTTTACAGCATCTGTAGGAAGAAACGAGCGAAAGAGGGGTAGTTAGATTCTAGACAAAAAGAAGGAAGTAAATGGGGAAGAGAGAACAACACAAGTCAGGGGACAAAAGGAGGGGGGTGACGAGGACAGAGGTTAGCTCGACACGACAGGTACAGATTAAAGTGAGTGAGGCTATTCCCTCAGCGCTGGCTGAGCTGAATAGATCCCCCGGTGTAGGACGGCGTGTCGTTAGGCATCGTAATTCAGGGTGAGAAATACAAGACGCGTCAGATGTCCACTGGCTCCAGCTGCCATGTTCAAGTGCTCAGACCTGACCTGAAGAACAAGACTCTGACATTAACATGAGCCGGAGGAGGCCATCCAAAGGGAACCAAGGCCCCTCTTTTAAAAAAATAAAAAATAAATAAAAAATCCACAGACAGACTTTTTTTTGACTTGCTTCAGCCACAGACACAGACACAGACACTCTTCTGATGTTTTCATAAGTGATGCCCCGGCACTAGAAGAGAGGCCAAGCATCCCCCTTGACTACATGACATGAATAGAGCTGTATTACTCCCTTTGACAAGATTCCCTGCTGCTTCTGCTTCCCTCTCCATATCTCTCCTGCCCTGCTGTCTCGGCCTTTCTCTTTTATGCTCCCTCTTTCTTTCTCTATTTCTCTTTAGTATTTGAGGGAATATTACCACAGGCCAGAGGCTCTTTTAACCCTCCACCCTTCCAGTGACTCTTTCTCTTTATCTCTCTGTTTGTCTCTCTCTCTCTCGTTTCCCAATGGTTATTGAAAGTATTTACGTCATTTCCATGTTTTAACCTCCTAGCTCAGAGCTTTAAAGGCACAAAAGGAATTTTATAATTTAATTTACAAAGTAAACCACCACATGGAAAGGCTGCATTCGGATTCACTCCATCTTTACTATGTTTTCTTATAGTAAATACGTGATCTGTACGGGATTTACTGCAACCCTTAACCTGCTATAGCTCTAGATTTCATAATAAAGCAAGGAAGAAACTTATTAAGGGTTATGCCAGGTTAAGGACTCTGAATGAACTTCAGGATTTCCTGGTTTAGATTATTCACTGCGATCCACAGGCCTTCAGTAATATAGCCCTGTGTTATGGTGTCATAAAACAAAGCCATTACTCAGATAAGCTTTCATTGCATCATTTTTTATGCATGCAGTAACTACCTTAGGGACAGGAATTTAGTAAACAGGGTTTGTGTTTTGAAAAACCAACTCCAAAAACCTCTCTTGTTTTCTATGGTTTAAATGTAAACCGGTACCCAAAGAAAACAACTCAACTGGGGGAAATTCATCAGCAGACTTCAGATGCAGTGAAACTTTACAGAAAAACAGGACATGAAAGAAATTTTCAGCACTAAACACCTGAGTGATCTCAACCTCTCAAAACTACTCATCTGTGTGTGTGTGTGTGTGTGTGTGTGTGGGGGGGGGGGGGGGGGGTAAAGAAAGAAAAAAAAAGAAAATCCATCATGTGCAGCTGCTTAAACAAAGATTGACTCTTTGTCATGTAAACAATGTAATGTTTATTTTTGTTTTGTGGATTTTAGTAATATGTTGTTCCTATGATACGTAGTCTGGTATTTTTCAGTGTGCAGCATGATATACTATATGCACAATCAGACTATGTATCATTCTTCCACATCACACATAAAACCTAACTGTTCCTATTTTAACATTCCTTAATACCAGGAATGCATGGTTACACCAGATTCACATCAGGGTCACGCAGGATCATTCATTCATTATCTGTAACCCTTATCTAGTTCAGGGTCGCGGTGGGTCCAGAGCCTACCTGGAATCATTGGGCGCAAGGCGGGAATACACCCTGGAGGGGGCGCCAGTCCTTCACAGAGCAACACAGACACACACACACACACACACCTACGGACACTTTTGAGTCACAAATCCACCTACCAACTGTGGGAGGGAAGCGGAGCACCCGGAGGAAAGCCACACAGACACGGAGAACACACCACACTCCTCACAGACAGTCACCCGGAGGAAAGCCACGCAGACACAGGGAGAACACACCACACTCCTCACAGACAGTCACCCGGAGGAAACCCATGCAGACACAGGGAGAACACACCACACTCCTCACAGACAGTCACCCGGAGGAAACCCACGCAGACACAGAGAGAACACACCACACTCCTCACAGACAGTCACCCGGAGGAAAGCCACGCAGACACAGGGAGAACACACCACACTCCTCACAGACAGTCACCCGGAGGAAACCCATGCAGACACAGGGAGAACACACCACACTCCTCACAGACAGTCACCCGGAGGAAACCCACGCAGACACAGAGAGAACACACCACACTCCTCACAGACAGTCACCCGGAGGAAAGCCACGCAGACACAGGGAGAACACACCACACTCCTCACAGACAGTCACCCGGAGGAAACCCATGCAGACACAGGGAGAACACACCACACTCCTCACAGACAGTCACCCGGAGGAAACCCACGCAGACACAGAGAGAACACACCACACTCCTCACAGACAGTCACCCGGAGGAAACCCATGCAGACACAGAGAGAACACACCACACTCCTCACAGACAGTCACCCGGAGGAAACCCACGCAGACACAGGGAGAACACACCACACTCCTCACAGACAGTCACCCGGAGGAAACCCACGCAGACACAGAGAGAACACACCACACTCCTCACAGACAGTCACCCGGAGGAAACCCACGCAGACACAGAGAGAACACACCACACTCCTCACAGACAGTCACCCGGAGGAAACCCATGCAGACACAGAGAGAACACACCACACTCCTCACAGACAGTCACCCGGAGGAAACCCACGCAGACACAGGGAGAACACACCACACTCCTCACAGACAGTCACCCGGAGGAAACCCACGCAGACACAGAGAGAACACACCACACTCCTCACAGACAGTCACCCGGAGGAAAGCCACGCAGACACAGGGAGAACACACCACACTCCTCACAGACAGTCACCCGGAGGAAACCCATGCAGACACAGGGAGAACACACCACACTCCTCACAGACAGTCACCCGGAGGAAACCCACGCAGACACAGAGAGAACACACCACACTCCTCACAGACAGTCACCCGGAGGAAACCCATGCAGACACAGAGAGAACACACCACACTCCTCACAGACAGTCACCCGGAGGAAACCCACGCAGACACAGGGAGAACACACCACACTCCTCACAGACAGTCACCCGGAGGAAACCCACGCAGACACAGAGAGAACACACCACACTCCTCACAGACAGTCACCCGGAGGAAACCCATGCAGACACAGAGAGAACACACCACACTCCTCACAGCATTATGTTGATGCTGAGCTATTGGCCTAAACATTTACTGGATTTGTAAACCTGAAAAAATAGATTTCTTCATTTTTAAAATGTTTGTATACACGCATAAGTGTCTGCATTAATGGATTGGATCCAAATTCACCAATAAGTGCATCCCTAAAAAATATCAGGTGAATATATGAATATGGCACTTCAGAAATAAAGATGCATGTTTTTGTAGATACTGTGTATTTCAGTACATTAGGGAAGATTACTGCGAGCCACTGGCTCAAGTGACGGCAAAACAATCTGCTGAGTGCTGCCCTACCACTCACTTTCTCTCATTCTTTCTCTCTCTCTCTCTCTCTGACGTACTCGTTCTCTCCATGATTGGGTTGAGCTGTGCAAACACACCCTCCATTTCTGCACGTTAATAGTGTTTACTCCCCCGTCTTTCAGCATGCCTCGCAGCTCCGGCCATCCTCCAGGGCTGCTGATGCTTGCTTGTCTCCAGCTCTGCTCAAGCTACTCCCATGGTTTCTCTCTCTCTCTCTCTCTCTCTTTCTCTCTCTCTCTTTTCCCTTCAATCTGTCGGGCTCGCTGACTCGCCCCGTTCTTGCGGATCTGTCGGCTCAGTGGAGGAGCTGCCATTATCCTGATTCCTGTCCCCCACATCTGAGCTGCCCTGCTGGCGTCCACATGCGTGCTAATGCAGCAATGTGCTGCTTCCCAGGACAAACCCAGAGGCTGCATGACCTAGATAGGAGTGGCATGCGGCAGGCATGGAGAGTGGGTGGGAAGGAGGTGGAGTGGGGCATGGGGTCGAAAGATGGAACAAGTGGACTGTGTAACAGAGAGGGGGGTAGAGAGAGATGGGAGAAGAGGGTAAAAATAGCTCTGTCCAACAGCAGCAATACAGGAATGGACCTAAGGAGCTTTTAGCGCCAACCACTAACAGCTAACAAGACACCAAGGCTGGGCTCCCCTAACAAGCAAGAGGGGTCGCTAGATCACACACTGCCTGATGCCTGGCAGCTAGACAAACACACACACACACATACACACACACACTCAAGCACCAAGAAATACACACACATATCTTCTCTGCCACAAGAAGGAATTCACTCCCCACCCCACATTATTTCCTTTTAATTAGAAGTGGAAGAGGAAAGGTTAAAAAGATGTTATATGGCAAAAAAAATTGTAGAGAAAATGGAAGAATGTTACTTTTTGTTTCCCCACAAATCTGACATTTCAGGAAGTAAACACGTGCAGGTGCACAAAAAAAACACACTTGCTGTGCCGGAGTTCAGAGTAATGTGGTTCAAAAATGTCAGTTAGAATAATGTCGCCTGCATTTTCTTTAGGAATATCAAGGATTTTATGAAATGATCTAAATATGCTTAAGCAAGGGCGGCACGGTGGAGCAGCAGGTAGTGTCTCTGTCACAGCTCCAGGCTCCTGGAGGTTGTGGGTTCGATTCCCGCTCCGGGTGACTGTCTGTGAGGAGTGTGGTGTGTTCTCCCTGTGTCTGCGTGGGTTTCCTCCGGGTGACTGTCTGTGAGGAGTGTGGTGTGTTCTCTCTGTGTCTGCGTGGGTTTCCTCCGGGTGACTGTCTGTGAGGAGTGTGGTGTGTTCTCCCTGTGTCTGCGTGGGTTTCCTCCGGGTGACTGCCTGTGAGGAGTGTGGTGTGTTCTCCCTGTGTCTGCGTGGGTTTCCTCTGGGTGACTGAGGAGTGTGGTGTGTTCTCCCTGTGTCTGCGTGGGTTTCCTCTGGGTGACTGTCTGTGAGGAGTGTGGTGTGTTCTCTCTGTGTCTGCGTGGGTTTCCTCCTGGGTGACTGTCTGTGAGGAGTGTGGTGTGTTCTCCCTGTGTCTGCGTGGGTTTCCTCCGGGTGACTGTCTGTGAGGAGTGTGGTGTGTTCTCTCTGTGTCTGCGTGGGTCTCCTCTGGGTGACTGTCTGTGAGGAGTGTGGTGTGTTCTCTCTGTGTCTGCGTGGGTTTCCTCCGGGTGACTGTCTGTGAGGAGTAAGGGGTGTTCTCCCTGTGTCTGCGTGGGTTTCCTCCGGGTGACTGTCTGTGAGGAGTGTGGTGTGTTCTCTCTGTGTCTGCATGAGTTTCCTCCGGGTGACTGTCTGTGAGGAGCGTGTTGTGTTCTCCCTGTGTCTGCGTGGGTTTCTTCCGGGTGCTCTGGTTTCCTCCCACGCTCCAAAAACACACATTGGTAGGTGGAGTTGGAGACTCCTAAGTGTCCATAGATGTGAGGGTGTGAGTGAATGTGTGTGTGTGTGTCACCCTGTGAAGGACTGGCTCCCCCTCCAGGTTGTATTCCCACCTTGCGCCCAATGATTCCAGGTAGGCTCTGGACCCACCGCGTCCCTGAACTGGATAAGGGTTACAGATAATGAATGAATGAATGCTTAAGCAAATAAACCAGACTCGAGCCCATCTTAAAAAGCCATATTTGATTTTTAATCAGGGATTGTTCATAAATGATTAGCAACACCGTATAATAATGACTAAACATTAATGTTATTCATAAAGTGTTGGGCTATAATTTGATCCTGCTTTGTGCTTGGGAGACAGTAGGAGTCAAGCAAACACACGTTTCCTGGTCAGGTCATGTAGTGTATTGCAATGAGTCTGTCTAGTTTAGATTGAAGGCCAAGAGCCAGTGTTATGAGCTGATGAATTCCCTACCCTGTTATGAGACTACTGGGCAGCCTGCTGGTTTACGGAGCATGCACAGCCTATTTCTATTTAGCATATCTGGTATAATGAGAAGTAAATTACCAATAAGTCAGGCTACAGACGGACTTTTCTGTAAAGTCAATGGTCTTACTGTAGATGAGTTTAGACAGATACATTTACATGTAAGTAATTGCTCTACCCTTTTTTATAAAGTCTATTCATACTCACTAATGAGCAGCAGGTTTACAGACCCCCTGTTGGCGCTACTCTGCTGAGAATGTATTAACCTATGTGTTCATTAGATAGACGGTTTATGGACGTGTATACGTAACGTGGCTTTTCAGAGCAACTGTTAGAAATTGCACAAGCTTCATAGGATGTCAGTGAAAATCCATTTTAAATGAATGGGAGAATTCAGGTTTGTTAACATACACAAATTATACACACTGGAGTAACATTGGACAGATGTTTAAGTGGGTAGCCGTCATGGGCTGAGGTTCCAGTTTGAAATGCCACATTGTTGAACTATGTTGTTGAAGCCTGTCAGCACAGGAAAACTGGAAAAAACAACAGCCAGCTTGCCAGCATGCTAACATTAGCTCAGTTACATTGGCCGCAAAAAAAAAAAAAAGTACTACAGTTTCTCCAGGTTTAATGATTTCTGCCAATGTTCTGTAAACTTTCTGACTTTGCCAAGCTGAGAGAACGCGCGCTGACAGGGCATGGACATATCGGCTTCATGTGAAAGGGTCTCAATCATTCCGTACATGGCTTTAACAACCCTACAATCCCAATTCACCGTTTCACGCCGCTAAGTCCCCACATCAAATACTTTGATTTTTCGTGACGTTGATAAATGCCATAAAGTCGGTCTGGCAGAACACGATGTAAGAGGGATAAATAAATAAATGAAGCTATTGACAGTGGGACTGGCACGGAGAAAAGATGAGAGATGATGAGACGCAGAGCTAGGGCCAGCTTGAATAAGACATGAATGACAAAGAACCCTGAATAATCTCTGAGGTGTTTTTATGAAAGAGGGAGGTGACTGCTGCTTAGATGCCATGATGCTGAATAAAACATGCAGTTTGAAGCAGGAAAGCGCACCAGTGTGCAGTTTCCACGCTGTCCTACCCTCCTGTGCTGCAGTTTCCTGCGCCTGTGATGTATAGAAATGCAGTAGCCGACTTGGTTGCCGTGGCAATGTTTATGTATTGTTCATTCGGTGTGTTTCTGCTCTTGTTTTGGAAAGGTGTTGATGGTTGTATACTACATTATACTGTTACTGTATAGCTACAGAGCCTGGTGTTTTTAGAGGCACACAGTAGGACCGAGAATGAGGAGGAAAACAGAAAGGAAGCAAGAGGAGGAAAGTTCAGATGAAGTTTATGCTCAGGGAGAGGAAGACAGTGAGAGTGACATGCTCCATTTCCATCCAGTGAGCAGAATTAGAGCTGAACCGTGTTTACTTAGGCTCCCTCTTTCTCCTCTATTCACCTCTCTCTCTTTTTTTCTCTCCCCCCGTTCTCTGCTCCCACTCTGTCTCTCCATCTGTCAGTCAGGTTTGGTGCATTAGCGGGCAGTCTGGGGTGACGCATTACACCGTGACACATCACACATTTTCCCCATTTATTTCCAGAAAACTGCGGCCCTGGAGCGCCACGCTCCTGTGCCAGCTCTTTCCTCGCTCCTTCCTGTCCTCCCTCCTGCCGGGCTCCTCTAGCAAACGGGTCGTTAATTAAATAGCAAACACCCCTGCACCACCTCACCTAGGTTTAACATCCTCCTTCAGGACGGCCCTTAAGCTGGACTGACTTTCAACGAGCCGGGTTCGGGACGGAGCTCAATTAGCATTAGCCTCAAACGGCTAGGAGCTGGAACAGCTGTGTGGCTTAGTCAGAGCTGGAGCAGACCCTTCTTTGCCAGCAGCCTGCAGTGAATGTGTACGTTTTTCACATATGGCCATGGAGATGCACGTCGGGAGGAAGCGTGGCTCAGATCCATCACCGCCGCCAGGCCTCGCCGTGGCCCCTGGTGTTGTCGCATGGTGACGTCGTACACTGAATATTTCAACACTGATTGTTTTAAAAAATTAAGTGACCTCCACTGCCTTATTCCAACCTGGCAAGCTTTTCCGTCCCTGCGAAGAGACGTATTTAGAGTGTGAGAGAGGGAGAGGGTTCTATTTATAGAGCCTGGCATAATGCAAGCTGGGAGATGTCTGCTAATGTTGCGTGTGACTCTAATTGTTGGCGACAGCATGGTCGGAGCGGCACACGCTGCCATGTCAGCGACGTGGCAACAAGCTGCTCCAGGTCAGGCCTGTATGGAGAGCAGAGGAGAAAATCCCGCTGCTTTTTTACCAGGAAATGACAAACCTTTAAACGTCCCTCAGCAGCTTGAAGCCAAGCAGCCTGAGGTAATTAATGTGGAAGTATTCAACACCTCGACAGTGTTCCTGCATCGTTGTTCTTCTGACAGAGCCTTAGCAACCAAGGGTGATATAGGAAGGATGAGGTCACACTGAAAAAGAGTGGCGCTCACCGGCGTGCTACAGCATCTGCTGGAGGACCGGCGTACAGGTTAAAGTGAGGGGGGGAAGAACAGTGAGAAATGGGCAGAGCAGGAGAAAGTGGGGGGGATGAAACAAGTGTAGAAGGGCAGATGAGGGATGAGGATGCCACAGAGGTGGCAGAGCAGCGGACAGAGACAGTGATAAAGTGGAGGGAGGAAGGAAGGAAGAATAATAGATGAAGACAATAGAAGTGCATTAGAGTAGGGCTGTGTAAGCGAGTGAGAGAACAAGACAAAGAGTAGTCAGGGAGTTGGAGAGCCATGGTGGGTTATACCATAAGGAGGTGACAAGCACTGTCACTGTGTCCTCCTCCTACCTCTCTCTCTCTCTCACACACAAACCCTCTTTCCTCACATCACCTCGCATATTAACATGGCTACTCCCACCGATCATTAGTTTGTTTGGTTTATTTGGATTGGCAGAAGAGCGGAGCGTGCACGTTGCTTCCTTTTGAATGATAAAAGTAATCACTTTTAAAATGGAATCTCAATCTTCCTACATTCTTATTACACACACACACACACACACAAACATAAACGTTCCCTCCCTCTGTCTGTGGGGGCTGTCGTTTCTACCGGATCTCATCTGCAGGAATATAAACTACCTGTCAGATGGCGTCTTTCTGCCGAATTCATATCAGAAAGGAAAACAAAGAAGGGCTGAGGTCAGAAGGATCATTTTTAAATTATTCATAAGCGACTCTCCCCTGGCCATCGTCTTCAACTCCTGTCGCCCAGTTTGTACTGCCCGCACCGCCAGCAAGGGCATCTGTCACGCTTTAAGAGAAATGGAAGACAATAAAAAGAAGAGAGAGAGAGAGAACAAACTTCTGAAATCGTATTGATTTATCGTGACGCCCTTTCCGTTCGTGTTTTCAGTTGCCCGTATCATCTGTCTGGAGAATCGTGTAGTTTTATATTCAGCCATTTACTGTCATGAGGGTCATAAATGTTTAATCTTTAGAGTCCTCCTTTGGCTGATATTTTAGCTGGCTTTTTATAAATTTAATTTTGTCTGCATAATTGATTTAGACCGTTTGTAACCCCTCTGTGGTTGTGGTCTTTTAGAGCAGAGTATTTTGAGGTAAAGCATTTAGATTTTTAAAGACGTGCATGAGCTTATCTTCCTCTGTTTGTCTGTGTATTTCTTGCTCTTCCTCCAGAAACCGTTGGCCGCACTCGGAGTGATAGACGCGTGGGACCCGGAGACAGCAGACTTCTCGGGGTTGTCCGGCCAAGGAAAGGCTAAACTTCACCTGAGGGGAGTGCTTCACTGGGCCACCTTGGAGCTGTCTTCAGAGACAGGCAATAAAGACGGGGTGAATGAAGATGAACAGGTGGACAAACCCAAACTCTTCTATGCAGATCATCCCTTCATCTTCCTGGTGAAGGATAACAGCGCTGGAGCACTGTTGTTATTGGGTGCTCTGGATCTGGCGGAGGGAGTTGCGCTGCATGATGAGCTGTAGAGTCTGTGGTTACAGACTACAGAGACGTTATAATTGTTGAATCGGTGTCTTGGCTTGTTTACCATTGAAGATTCTCTTTTACAGTGCACTAGACTCCTGAGTCTCTATGGTTTTGTATCAATGGCTTATCGATTTCTGAACCAAGTGGATGATACATGGTGAAAGTAAAGGTTCATTCAAGTTTACAGCTTACCCTTCCTATGAATAAAGCTGATTAGCCAACTCATGTTTTAAAGATAGGTGTTTGCTTATAGATATTTGTGAAATTTAATCAAGGGCTTCACGCAGCTCCGGGGACTTGGAGGTTGTGGGTTTGATTCCCACAGAGTGACTGTCTGTGAGGAGCGTGGTGTGTTCTCCCTGTGTCTGCGTGGGTTTCCTCCGGGTGACTGTCTGTGAGGAGTGTGGTGTGTTCTCTCTGTGTCTGTGTGGGTTTCCTCCGGGTGACTGTCTGTGAGGAGTGTGGTGTGTTCTCCCAGTGTTTTCCTCCGGGTGACTGTCTGTGAAGAGTGTGGTGTGTTCTCCCTGTGTCTGCGTGGGTTTCCTCCGGGTGCTCTGGTTTCCTCCCACAGTCCAAAAACACACGTTGGTAGGTGGATTGATGACTCAAAAGTGTGAGTGAATGTGTGTGTGTGTGTGTGTTGCCTGTGGTGTGTATTCCTGCCTTGCGCCCAATGATTCCAGGACCCACCGTGACCCTGAACTGGATAATCGCTTACAGATAATGAATGGATGAATAAACTTTAATCATTATTAATATAGGGCTAACACTAGCACTAGCATTGCACAAGAATTTATGGAGACATGAATTGCAACATGGAGACTACCACATTAGAAACTAGTATTAGTATTCTGAACAGCTAAGGGGAATCAGTAGGTGCTTATGTGGAATTATAAACTTTGGCTGCCTCTCAGATGAGTAAATTATCTATTATTGTGCAAATTTGATCTTTGGCTAAACCATTGCTTTAAAGTTTAAAAGAACTAGTGACTATATTTCTGACACCCGTCCAGCCTTATTTGTAAATGGGTGAGGAAAGTGTAGTGTAAAGCATTGTATTCGAGAGACGGGCAGACCTAGAAGAACTAGGTTTCACCTGGGCCAGACCTTCAGCTCATTTCCATTATTGTAACAAACAGGCACACCAGGGCAGGCACTGACTGACGGCCCCACTGAGAGAGAGAGACTTTCACTCTAGTGCAATAGTCGGTGGATTGTTCTGGAATCTCTGTCAGAGTGTCACTTTGACTTATATTCATATTGGCACCCTGACACTACTTGTTCTCTCAGTCACTATCAAACATGAGCCCTGCACTGACAGCCATGAGCACAAATGCTGACGCTAACATAGGGACGGAGACACACAGGACAGTGTATAACACGCTTAGAAATCCACACATAAACATGCAAAGAGGATACTCAGTCAACAAGGTAGTGTGATCCCTTCTGTCAGCAAGGAATCTGGCAGTCTCCAGCGTGGCATCTTTGTACCAACCTAAGCCTTGGGTGCACCAGCTTCCAACTCCATGCCCCACATTGTTCGAACATAGTGACCTGACACAAGCTCTCCACCCTGCCATCAGAAGGACATTCTCATATACCTCAGTATACCTATCTATATCTATACATCTGTATTACAAGTTATTACTGTATTCTAATTATGTACTATTTATGTATTTTATTATAATGTGTGTGTGTGTGTGCGGGAAATACAGCAAAATATCACCACGCACATCACCTTACACCTTATTTGCATCCCTTACTCTGTCAAGTACAATGAAATATATTTCATAATTGTATTCATTTTAATTATATGGATTATATAAGGGATGCAATTTATTAAGAAACAAACTATTAACCTACAGTTGTTTGACCAAATCTACCATTTTGAAACTGTCATTTGAAAGTGTTTTCCATTCAAGTTCAACTGTACATATGAGCGGGCAGTGGGTAGGTGAATGCACTCTATTGGCCTATTAAGATAAAACATGTTTGAGATTACTTTTCAAGAGGATTATAGAACAGCTGTTATCTACTGTATAATTGTGTAAAGTTATTTATAAACAGTTAATCACCTGCTCAATGATGATAGAGTATATATATATTAATATTTTTTTTTCCTCCCTTAGGATTTTATCTAAAGTTGGAGCAGACACATCGCCATATATAATTTTGTTTGTTTTATATTCATTCAGTTCAGGGTCGCGGTGGGTCCAGAGACTACCTGGAATCATTGAGCGCAAGGCGGGAATACACCCTGGAGGGGGCGCCAGTCCTTCACAGGGCAACACACACTCACACACTCACACCTAAGGACACTTTTGAGTCACCAATCCACGTACCAACGTGTGTTTTTGGACTGTGGGAGGAAACCGGAGCACCCGGAGGAGACCCACGCAGACACAGGGAGAACACACCACACTCCTCACAGACAGTCACCCGGAGGAAACCCACGCAGACACAGAGAGAACACACCACACTCCTCACAGACAGTCACCCGGAGGAAACCCACGCAGACACAGGGAGAACACACCACACTCCTCACAGACAGTCACCCGGAGGAAACCTACGCAGACACAGGGAGAACACACCACACTCCTCACAGACAGTCACCCGGAGGAAACCTACGCAGACACAGAGAACACACCACACTCCTCACAGACAGTCACCCGGAGCAAACCCACGCAGACACAGGGAGAACACACCACACTCCTCACAGACAGTCACCCGGAGGAAACCTACGCAGACACAGGGAGAACACACCACACTCCTCACAGACAGTCACCCGGAGGAAACCCACGCAGACAGAGAGAACACACCACACTCCTCACAGACAGTCACCCGGAGGAAACCCACGCAGACACAGAGAGAACATACCACACTTCTCACAGACAGTCACCCGGAGGAAACCCTCGCAGACACAGAGAGAACACACCACACTCCTCACAGAGTCACCCGGAGGAAACCTACGCAGACACAGAGAACACACCTACCTCATGCACCACTGTGTCGCCCTTTTTTTATATTATTTATTTATTTATAAAGTATGTGCATACTACATTCAAATCAGTAGTTTCATTTATTGTTTTTGGCACTTCACACAGCTATGACCTTTAGGAACATCTTCTAAACCCTATTTTCTTTAAAGCTCCATCCAGGTGGTCACTGTTTTCAGGTGTTAATGACACAAAATGCTCAGGAAAGCAAGGTTAGAGGTGCAACAATAATCACAATACAATATAGTAATCATAGGGATGTGGCAGTTCTTCGTGGAGAATGAATATTCTGTTAATTCTAATGTCTAATGCAACTGTTATTTGATCACCAGAGTTTACAAATGATCAGCACCAATCAGCACTTCCCTCCAGCTCTGTGGAGTCATTAGTAGATTGTGCAGCAACATGATTATAGTCATCATTTTTCTTTATTCAAATTACGTTCAAAATATCACAAACCCAGCGCTGGAAATGAAAACTAATCCCTGGCTGAGTATCTTGTTACACTCATAATTTCGACAGCATACTGTTATTTTGCCCACACCTACATTTCTCATTGGATTCACACTTTCCCTCTCATTTACTCTAGGACTGTTAGAGCCAAGCAGATCAAGAGCTGCAGGAGGTCAGGCTCTGAACTGGCAAGCTGGTCCCCACTCCGGGAGCAGTCTCCTGGGGAGAGAGATCGCTCAGCCGGCCTGTTATTGATGGCACCAGCTTAATGCTAATGACTCTAATGACTCGGAACTGCTGTCAACAGCAGAGACAGACGATAAACCTTTTAATCTTTTAATGCCTCCCAAGATCAATGGTGAACGTGGACTTGTGACACCTCTGCCCATTTGGAGTTGATCAGATTTGAGGGAACAGATTTCAAAACATTAATTGTGTTTCCTGCGACTGCTTGCCGCCTTATGTAATTACGGATGCTTGTTTTTTGTGACTTTATTATTTTAAAAAAAAAGTAAAATTCCAGCATTTATTTTTTTTTTTTAACCAACGCGACGGACTGATCTACAAACAGCAGTTGACTTGTTAGTGACAAGATTACTTATAGTACATTTTAAAACTAGCATAGCAATGTAAAATACCCAAGCCACACCAGCACACAGTACCTTAGCTGACCCTCCTCAACATTTACTCTGCTACAATTAAATAGGGCTGCTAGTGAGCAATGGGCATGTTCACACTTAATGCTTGTCCTTATCTACCATTCACTCCCTCTCCAAATGGTCGCTCTAAGAAACTATGATCACCACAAATTGTCCGTTGTCAAAGTCGCTCAGATCCTTAGCTTTCAACTAATCAACTGCAAAAGCTAACTATTCCTTTCTGCCTCATATATCTCACGTAATGAGATGGCAATTGTGTTCACGTCACCTGACAGCGTTAATCCTGTGGCCGATTGGTATATAAGTAGGACGCTTCACTGCCTGAACACAGATTCTTTGAGATGACTTTATTTCTAGAGGCACGCAATGTTTGGAACAAAAGGAGGGCAACAGAAGGGGAAGAAAATAATTTACTTTTGTGTAAAAAAGTGTAAATTCATCGTATATTTCTGTGCTTAAAAAAAAAAAAACATCCAGGGTTAAGCCTGGAGACAACTCTGTTCCCGGATAATGTATAACATCCCTCAGCTCGCTGTAACATCCCTGAGGTACCTCTGCAGTATCTTGTAGGACCTTGAACCATCCCCACAGCAGCCGTCGCCAATTCACGTCACGAAATTAAACCACGCTGCGTATCTGATCAAGCTAAAATGTATGCAATTTGTCTTTACAAAGGTAGGAAGGTTTCTTTTGGGGGTTTTGTCGTCATTTGTATGAATCTATTTAGCAATTACAAGGCATATGGGGACACAAGTGATGCGCAGAGTGTTACTGGGTATAGAAGTGTGTGTGTGTTTGTGTGTGTGAGGGGAGATGAGGCAAAGCAGGTACAGGGGCTGAGTCCGAGAGCCTGGGGCTGTTCAGTGAGAGCGCATCAGTCCTGCTCATTTCTGCATTAGCACCCCTGCTGACTCACCTTTCCATCTTATCCCACTCACACAGCCACTTTAAAACCATCTCTCTCTCTCTCTCTCTCTCTCTCTCTCTCTCACACACACACACACACACACACTACCCAACAGACCTGGCCACTTCCGCTACCCCTGCACTGACTGCACGTCGTTATAATGTCATTTATTCACTTCTGTTCTAACATTCTAATTCTGATGCCAGTAGCAGTCCACGACAAATCACCTCTTGCCTCCCCTGATCACCACTGGTGTGATGACTGATAAACAGCTTATATAAAAGGGTGGTATCCAGGTTCTGAACATTTTACAGGTAACAGTCATCATTTTTAAAGCATGTCTTGGTCTCACAGTGGTGCTATAGGTTAATTCATTCACACAGCTCCAAGGTCCTGTGGTTGTGGCTTCAGTCCTCAGCTCAGGTCATTGTCAGTTGAAAGGAGTTTGATGTGTTGTCCCTGTGTCTGCATGGGTTTCCTCTGGATGCTTCAGTCTCCTCCGACAAGCCAAAAAACAGGTGTTGGTAGGGTGATTGGTTATTCCAATGGGTTAAAAGGGGGTGTGTAAGTAACTGTGTGAAAGTGTCAAGCCCTGTGATGGACAGTTCTGCCAGTCAAACAGCACTGCTACCCTGAACATGATGAAGGTTTCAGAAAATGAATGAGATTATTTGTTTAGAATCTGAATTATTCCTTAAACTTAAAGTTTACTGTCTTTATGGTAGGTAAATGCTCCCAGAGGAAACCCACGCAGACACAGGGAGAACACACCACACTCCTCACAGACAGTCACCCAGAGGAAACCCACACAGACACGGGGAGAACACAACACACTTCTCGCAGACAGTCACCCGGAGGAAACCCGCGCAGACACAGGGAGAACACACCACACTCCTCACAGACAGTCACCCAGAGGAAACCCGCGCAGACACAGAGAGAACACACCACACTCCTCACAGACAGTCACCCGGAGGAAACCCACGCAGACACAGAGAGAACACACCACACTCCTCACAGACAGTCACCCGGAGGAAACCCACGCAGACACAGGGAGAACACACCACACTCCTCACAGACAGTCACCGGAGCGGGAATCGAACCCACAACCTCCAGGTCCCTGGAGCTGTGTGACTGCGACACCTACCTGCTGCGCCACCGTGCCGCCCCTTCAAAGAGTACATGATGAATTTATTTATTTGTATAGACTGTCTTATATATTTAAGGCTGCCTTTGTAACTTGGCTATCAACAGCTTTAGGCCACATTCCCAAGCCGTATTACTAGGCCAAGCTAAATGCCTATTATGTTAACCCCTGTGTTCAAATGTAAGACTACAAACTTTACATCTCCCTGGGAAAGTCATTTTTCTAATTATTAGAAATTTGAATTCAAATGACGTATAATATTACTGTTGTTCTATTAAATAAATTGTACAAAGAAATGTTGTAAGAATGTTGTTGGCCTAGCAAATGAGATTTGACTTGCAGAAATGTAAAAAGGGCCCCAGGGGTCCCCTTCTATCCAAATATTCTGAGACAGAGAGAGAGAGAGATTTAATTGAGAGGGATGCCTTATGGGGTGAAAGCTGACTGAGTGACATTATCAGAGCCTAGTGCACTCACTCCATCTACAGGGCTTAGGAGGTTTAATGTTTAATCTCCCATATTTAAATAAAAGATCATAGAACCTAACCGTGAACTCCAGCTCTCAGGAAGGCCTTTTGTCAGAGTTCGGCTCCTCGGCAGACAGGAAAAGACATTGCAAAATTGTGTCCAGGGACTTGCGTGTCATTGCCGTTGCTGTTCTTACTTTGAATGAGAGCTAGAAAATTCTCAGGGGTCAATTCTCTGGTACAGTCGTACCAACGCGTGGCCATTTGCAGTCCATTACCTTTTAAAAGCCGAAGATGGAATGGTGGTTAAAGTTATACACTAAAATGTTAGTTCTCAAAATAGATACGGCACAAACCTGAACTCTTGAACACCGTGCCAGAAATTATTCAAGAGAATTTAGGGGCTGAAATTGATTCATTTTCCCCCAAAGGTCTATCCATCCATCCAGTTTTGTACTCAGAAGGTTTTTAAGCACCTTTGTTGAACAGCATTCAAACAGCTGCTGGTGATTACTTCAAGAAGGAAAGAAAGGGAAATGGCCGTTGGCTTGCCTCACTCCACTAAGCTCACGTTAACTCTCGTCAGCTCTACGCTTCAGTGCTTAGGAGTATCAACTGGGCATCTTCAGTCAGCCATGCAAGGCAAAAACCAGGCTGTTTTCAAAAACAATACATTGAATTAAGTCTAATTCAATCCCTGCTGGTGTTACGTGATTAGCATCACAGAGGCAGGCACATGATTAATCAGGATCGCCATCATTGCTTTTTCAGTTGTGCTTTCCACAGTGCCCAGTTTAACAAAACTGAACGTGTTGGCTGAGTGTTTTCACTCTTATATGTTTATGAAGTGAGACATGCCTAGATCTTCACCTTAAATAAAAAATAATAATGGATGTAAAGTGTTAAATGTTGAATGTACCCTTGTTAAGCATTTCAGAATTAGATTGTAGAAGGATTAAGCAGCATATTCCCTTCAAAAAATGTGCTAATCTCAGAGAGCTAATCTGTGGGGTAGTCATAAATATTAATTATATATAAAAATGTATGTTAACTTCTTCCATACTTGTCTTTTGCTTCTGTTTTTCAGTTAGACTAATCTAGGGAGTCGAGTCCCAGTAAAGAAGGAACGTCCCTGGACGTTCAAAATGGGTCTAAAAGTAGTCTGTCTGTCAAGGACATATTTTAAACGTCAGTGGACGTCCACAACGCGTTTTTTTTACAAGTAATTTATTTCGGGACCAATTAATAACGTCAATGGACGTCCAAAATACGTCTAATAGTCGTCTTTTCAATGTCTGTGTTTGGACGTCTTTTCAACTTTCATTTTCAACCTTAAGAGAACGTTGATTAGACGGCAGTCGTTACGTTTTTTTCAACGTTGAATCAACGGCTAATTGTTTACTGGGTTAACTCAAAGTTTAATATACATAGCGCTGTTATATATATCAAAATGTCAAAGAAACTGTGAACTTGTTCGTTTAAAGGTTAATGTTATATACAAGTTCACATTTATTTACAAGGATACTTAATTGCATGTTTTTCATCTGTTTTACTTTTTCCCTTGACATATTGTTGTAAAGTGATAATTGCTGTAATAAAAGAGTGGAAATCTAAGATGGACGTTAGCGGAGGAAGAAGTGAAAGTGCAGTTAGCATGTTTTAGCTCGTGTCTTGTCTCTGAGGCGGCAGTGTTTCAGCCTCTGAAGGTGTCTAATGTCAACAGCTCCGGAGCCCGGGAGCTTTGTTTCTATAGCAACGTGTCCACACGCGCACGGTCTTTGGGCCAGAGAGACAGAGGTTAGCGTTAGCTCACAAACTGACTGATATATACAAGAAAACAGCTTGGAAATATAATAAAAGTAAGAGTTTGTTGATGAAGGAAGTCGTATTCCCGTACGAACGAGGAGGTAAACTTTGAAGGCGTTTCAGGAGCTTCAGTTTATCACACTTAAAGGTAAGACAACTTTCCTAGTTGCTAACCTCAGGCCAGTCCCACAGCCCAAGTTACTAGCTACAGTGGCTAACGTCCCCTGCTGTAAACGTTACTTTTAATAACTAGTCGTCTTGGAGTTACACTAGTGTTTAGTACGGGATTTTAATTATTCTTGGCATTAGGCCTAACACTACACTTTCATTTAGACTTTAACTACATCTTCACCTTCATACAGTACCTGCAGATCTGTGAATGTGTAATTAGTCTCTGCCACTATTTTTCCTGAGATTGTTTTTTTTAGGTTTATGACCTAAGAAACCCTGTGTTTGGATCGCTCCAGTTTCAAAGTGGAAATGCCCAGCCATGATGTTGACTGCTTATTTCAGTCACAGTACAGCTTAGCACATAATGCTACTGGGTTAGCACAGTGTGCTTGTGGGTTCTGACTGGGATTTGTGTTTCTGCTACTAAGATAGGTTTAGAGTTTGTATCTACTTTGGCTTACACTTGTTAGTTACTAGGCTGTAGTGCTGTCCTGTTTCACCTACAGTTAACTGTAAATTACTAGTTTCAGGTGAGGTTTTCGGGCAGCACGTGGTGTGTTCTCTCTGTGTCTGCGTGGGTTTCCTCCGGGTGACTGTCTGTGAGGAGTGTGGTGTGTTCTCTCCGTGTCTGCGTGGGTTTCCTCCGGGTGACTGTCTGTGAGGAGTGTGGTGTGTTCTCTCTGTGTCTGCGTGGGTTTCCTCCGGGTGACTGTCTGTGAGGAGTGTGGTGTGTTCTCCCCGTGTCTGGATGGGTTTCCTCCGGGTGACTGTCTGTGAGGAGTGTGGTGTGTTCTCTCTGTGTCTGCGTGGGTTTCCTCCGGGTGACTGTCTGTGAGGAGTGTGGTGTGTTCTCTCCGTGTCTGCGTGGGTTTCCTCCGGGTGACTGTCTGTGAGGAGTGTGGTGTGTTCTCTCTGTGTCTGCGTGGGTTTCCTCCGGGTGACTGTCTGTGAGGAGTGTGGTGTGTTCTCTCCGTGTCTGCGTGGGTTTCCTCCGGGTGACTGTCTGTGAGGAGTGTGGTGTGTTCTCTCTGTGTCTGGATGGGTTTCCTCCGGGTGACTGTCTGTGAGGAGTGTGGTGTGTTCTCTCTGTGTCTGCGTGGGTTTCCTCCGGGTGACTGTCTGTGAGGAGTGTGGTGTGTTCTCTCCGTGTCTGCGTGGGTTTCCTCCGGGTGACTGTCTGTGAGGAGTGTGGTGTGTTCTCTCTGTGTCTGCGTGGGTTTCCTCCGGGTGACTGTCTGTGAGGAGTGTGGTGTGTTCTCCCCGTGTCTGGATGGGTTTCCTCCGGGTGACTGTCTGTGAGGAGTGTGGTGTGTTCTCCCTGTGTCTGCGTGGGTTTCCTCCAGGTGACTGTATGTGAGGAGTGTGTTGTGTTCTCTCTGTGTCTGCGTGGGTTTCCTCCGGGTGACTGTCTGTGAGGAGTGTGTTGTGTTCTCTCTGTGTCTGCGTGGGTTTCCTCCGGGAGACTGTCTGTGAGGAGTGTGGTGTGTTCTCCCCGTGTCTGCGTGGGTTTCCTCCGGGTGACTGTCTGTGAGGAGTGTGGTGTGTTCTCTCCGTGTCTGCGTGGGTTTCCTCCGGGTGACTGTCTGTGAGGAGTGTGGTGTGTTCTCCCCGTGTCTGCGTGGGTTTACTCCGGGTGACTGTCTGTGAGGAGTGTGGTGTGTTCTCTCCGTGTCTGCGTGGGTTTCCTCCGGGTGACTGTCTGTGAGGAGTGTGGTGTGTTCTCCCCGTGTCTGCGTGGGTTTACTCCGGGTGACTGTCTGTGAGGAGTGTGGTGTGTTCTCTCAGTGTCTGCGTGGGTTTCCTCCGGGTGACTGTCTGTGAGGAGTGTGGTGTGTTCTCCCTGTGTCTGTGTGGGTTTCCTCCGGGTGACTGTCTGTGAGGAGTGTGGTGTGTTCTCCCTGTGTCTGTGTGGGTTTCCTCCGGGTGACTGTCTGTGAGAAGTGTGGTGTGTTCTCCCCGTGTCTGCATGGGTTTCCTCCGGGTGACTGTCTGTGAGGACTGTGGTGTGTTCTCCCTGAGTGGGTTTCCTCCGGGTTTCCACCCACGGTCCAAAAACACACGTTGGTAGGTGGACTGGAAACTCCAAAGTGTCCGTAGCTGTGAGTGTGTGAGTGAATGTGTGAGTGTGTGTTGCCCTGTGAAGGACTGGCACCCCCTCCAGGGTGTATTCCCGCCTTGTGCCCAATGATTCCAGGTTGGCTCTGGACCCACCGTGACCCTGAACTGGATAGGTGAGGTTTTGGGTTAGCTCAAAGTGTCTATTTAGCCACAAGAGAGATACATTGAGGTGGTGTCCCTATCAAAATTCAGTGTGCTTGTGGGTTCTGACTGGGATTTGTCTTTCTGCTAGGAAGATAGGTTTAGAGTTTGTATCTACTTTGTATCAAGCCCTTCAAGCTTCAAGTACAGCTCGACTTGACCCAGTCATCCATCAAGACTAGCATCAAGACTCTTCTCAGTCCTGGCACACAAATGGTGGAATGAACTTCCACTGGCTGTACAAACAGTGGACTATACAGACAGTATAAGTATTGCACTTATACTGCACTTAACTTCTTTCTAGGTATAGCACTGACTGGAGGCTGTGTATTGCACTTACTACGTTTAGTTCTTCCTCGGTATCAGCACTGGCTCTTGTTCTGGCAGTGTCTGAGCTCAAGGGGAGATTGGACTCCTACCTATTTGTACCAGTGAGGATACACATTCTGTTTGAACACTAAGCACTTTTGTGAGTCGCTCTGGATAAGAGCATCCGCTAAATAATGTGAAGTAAAATGCTTTATGATCATTGTACAACTGTACAACCAAATATGACCTCTGCATTAAACCCATCCATGGCAATGAACACACTAGTGATTAGGTGCAGTGAACACACACGCGCACACACACATGAAACTATGGATAGCCATCCGTGGCACCCGGGGAAGATTTTAAGGGTTGGGTGCCTTGCTCAAGGGCATTTCAGCCATTGATGTTCCTTCTGGTCCTGGGGATCGAATCCAGTGCTCCTCTAATCATTAAAGGCTAAGCAGCAGCTCTATGAAAGAGTCAAACAAATAAATACAGTGGAGTTTGAGTTCCTAACTTGTGTTTATTGAGAGTCAGAAAACATGTTATTTCTTACTAATTGAAGGAATGAGGTTTAAAAGATCGTTGGTCCCCCCCCCCCCAACGGTGTTGGGAAACTCTAATAGGCGTCTTGCCTGTGACGTAGATGGTGGACAACAACTCTAGAAGCTGCACTTAATTTAATGCAAAATGAGGAAAAGGTGTGTTGTTTTTGGCTGCAATCATTCAATGTACAGTGGGACATCTGTGAACAAATGGCCCAAAGATCCCAAAATATCCAGAAAATGGACTAAATTTGTCCACTTTAAACGGACACTTTGGAAAGGACCATCCGCTCACTCCGTTATCTGTAGCTCATTTCACTGGCGCTTTTCCAGCAATATGGGCATGTAAGGACACCAACGAAAGGTGTTCAAGAGCCTCTGTAACATGGAGGTAAACAGGGTAAGGACACTCACTTCGCCTGTTTTAGTTGGTGTTAGTTAACGTTAGCTTGACTCGCTAAACTCGGTGGCTCAGATTATACTCGGCTACGTAGCTGCATTACGGAGGTTTATAGTGTCGGATGAATTCGAGTTCGACTTCGATCACATTTACAAGAATAACGGTACCTCTACATTTGAGTTTAGCTTATTGCTAGGCTATTGTCATGAATAATGTTGGTTATTTAGCTAGATACTGTCATAACAGTCAGTCATAACGGTGTTTTACCGCGGCGTTGTTCAGCTGTTGTCCACCAGTGACGTCACGATCGAGTTCGAGAATTTCCGTAGAGAGCTCGGGTTTTTCCGTCAATTTAATAAAATTGTCAGTTTTAAAGCAAATTAAGCTGCTATTTTTATTTTAATTCATACTTATATCTGTCAGTAACTACAATAATGTGGAATATTCATGGAGCTCCATTAAGTGGGGCTTAGCCTTTAAACTACAGCAACGTCACAAGAACATGTCAACAATCTTAAAAACTTGATTTTCACTGGAGGGAGTTTTAAAGGTAATAAAGAGAATATGAAATGGCTTTGACTACGCTGCCTGACCCCAGATACGTCGTTTTTACAGCAGTGCTTTTTTGCCTAATTTATTTTTTTAAAACATTATCCTAAATGCAGAGAAGCAGGGAACTAAAAGCAGCACTCAAAAGCCTCTTTTATCAAACTAATATCCATTTTATATTTATCGGGTTTCAGTTTAAAAAATATCAGCTCCCTTGTCTTCACTTTGTGTCACATGACCACGACTGCTCTTAAATAAATTTACAGTAAGCCAATACCTTTCTTTGCTTTGTACAGTTTCACATTAAATCACTGTGACTAACTCCTTCTAAATCTTACCGTTTATCTTACAGCACCCATGTCTTACCCATGAGTCCTCCATGAGAATATTAGCATAAATAGGTACACAAAAACTTGTCTTGTCACCAAGCAGCAGTCATATACATAACGACCCTGCTCATTTCAAGAGGACTGCCTGGGTGTGTACTGCTTGGTCGCATTGATCAGTCAATTAATGTAATGCACAGTGAGCCATAAAATCTTACTGCATGTGTTCACAAGAACTGCATTTCAAAGCCTTTATGGCTTATACTGGCAATACTTTGCCTACAATAATCCCCTGCTGTCAGCCGTGTTGGTTTTGTCACTCCAGCACTCACTTCATCTCAGCCTGAGGCACTGAGCTTCACAGGCCCATATTAATGTTATTGATCAATGTCAACTTCTCCACCTCCCAATTCTGATCTAAAGGGGTTTGTAGTTCCACAGCTTATAGTAAATATTCTTTTATTTCTCTCTCTCTCTCTCTCTCTCTCTCTCTCTCTCTCTCTCTCTCTCTCTCTCTCTCCCCCCCCTCTCTCTCCCTCTCTCTCTCTCACTCTCTCTGTCTCCCTCCCTCCCTCTCTCTCTCTCTCTCTCTCTCTGTCTCCCTCCCTCTCTCTCTGTCTCCCTCCCTCCCTCTCTCTCTCTCTCTCTCTCTCTCTCTCTCTCTCTCTCTCTCTCTCTCTCTCTCTTTCTCTCCTTCTCTCTCTCTCTCTCCCTCTCCCTCTCTCTCTCCCCCCCCTCTCTCTCTCCCTCACTTTGTCTCTCCCTCTCTCTCTCTCTCTCTCTCTCTCTCTCTCTTTCTCTCCTTCTCTCTCTCTCTCTCCCTCTCCCTCTCTCCCTCCCTCCCTCTCTCTCTCTCTGTCTCCCTCCCTCTCTCTCTGTCTCCCTCCCTCCCTCTCTCTCTCTCTCTCTCTCTGTCTCCCCTCTCTCTCTCTGTCTCCCTCCCTCCCTCCCCTCTCTCTCTGTCTCCCTCCCTCCCTCCCCTCTCTCTCTGTCTCCCTCCCTCCC
The DNA here is from genome assembly GCF_029633855.1 of Hoplias malabaricus. NCBI lineage: Eukaryota > Metazoa > Chordata > Actinopteri > Characiformes > Erythrinidae > Hoplias > Hoplias malabaricus. The sequence continues at coordinate 3,503,383 of NC_089808.1, forward strand.
TCCCCTCTCTCTCTGTCTCCCTCTCTCTCTCTCTCTCTCTCTCTCTCTCTCTCTCTTTCTCTCTCTCTCTCCCTCCCTCCCTCCTTCCCTCTCTCTCTCTCTCTCTCTCTCTCTCTCTCTCCCTCACTTTGTCTCTCCCTCTCTCTCCCTCTCTCTGTCTCTCACCCTCTCTCTCTCTCTCTCTCTCCCCCCTCTCTCTGTCTCCATCCAGTAGCTTTTTTTTGACAATAACTTCTCTGCTTTATTACATTCAGTTCTCAAGTAAGTGACAACTGGCGAACTGAATCAAAGCTTCAATAATCTAAGTGATGTCACTAGTGTTGACAAGTGAAAGCTACAAGAGAAGGAGCTGCATTGAATAAATAGTTTATGAAGCAGATATTCTTCCCCCCCTGCACTCTAGGCTTGTTTTAGATATTCACAGTATTGTGGTTACTAGCCAGACCCCGAGCACGCTCCTAAAGTTTGGTTCTTGTTTTTAAATTTAGATTTCTTTGATTGAATTTTGATTTGTTGCATAAATGTTCTGTGATAAATGACTTCTCCAATGCCCACACACTGATTTAAGATGTGTGAGCCATGTAATCAAAATTAGGCCGCAGCTAGGAATAAAACCATTATAATCAATTTAAATCTCTTTGTGAAAAGTCTCCAGTGAGAGTGTTTTAACTAAAACTGACCCCATGCTTACCGATGCACTTAATTAAGCATTCTGGACTGCACCACCTCCCTGGCATCCGCTCCTGTTTTGTTTGGAAAATTGAGAAGATACACTGGTCTGTCATTAATTTTAAGGACGTCCCATCTCAGAACAGACAGACGTGAATTACGCTGTATTGTTACTGGCTCTCCATGGAAAATGCTGTAGCTATCAGATGTCACTGCAACATTCACGCCGACTGGAAACAATAAATGTGTTTCTGTACGTGTTGTGGTGTATTTCGCATTGGAACTATGCATCAGGGAGCATTTTTTTTCCTCAATGATAGATAAGAGTGGTAGGGTAGGGAGATGACACATGATATCATTGCTTGATATTATTCGTCCCTGCTCTCTGGTGTGGATATGATCAAAAGTCATTACATTCTACATCTGAGACAAACAGAAAAACAAGATTTTGGGATCATGTTGGTCATATGACCAGGGACAGGAACTAACAAGTTCAATTTTATTCATATGTTGACTGTAGGTAGGCGGCTACCTAACGAATACTATGCTTTAACATGGACATTTGTTTTTTTAGTTTTTGTTTTGAAGTAGGGCGGCCTCCGAATGACTGTGAGGAGTTGGTGTGTTCTCCCTGTGTCTACGTGGGTTTCTTCCGGGTGACTGTCTGTGAGGAGTGTGGTGTGTTCTCCCTGTGTCTGCGTGGGTTTCCTCCGGGTGACTGTCTGTGAGGAGTGTGGTGTGTTCTCTCTGTGTCTGCGTGGGTTTCCTCCGGGTGACTGTCTGTGAGGAGTGTGGTGTTTTCTCCCCGTGTCTGTGTGGGTTTCCTCCGAGTGACTGTCTGTGAGGAGTGTGGTGTGTTCTCTCTGTGTCTGCGTGAGTTTCTTCCGGGTGACTGTCTGTGAGGAGTGTGGTGTGTTCTCCCTGTGTCTGCGTGAGTTTCCTCCGGGTGACTGTCTGTGAGGAGTGTGGTGTGTTCTCCCTGTGTCTGCGTGGGTTTCCTCTGGGTGCTCCGGTTTCCTCCCACAGTCCAAAAACACACATTGGCAGGTGGATTGGCGACTCAAAAGAAGTGTCCGTAGGTGTGAGTGAATGTGTGAGTGTGTGTGTTGCCCTGTGAAGGACTGGCGCCCCCTCCAGGGTGTATACCCGCCTTGCGCTCAATGATTCCAGGTAGGCTCTGGACCCACCGCGACACTGAACTGGATAAGGGTTACAGACAATGAATGAATGAATGAATGTTTTGAAGTAACACACTGCAATACTGCCTGACCCACTTCTCATTTGTCTTCTACAGCAGTTCTTCTGGTAGCAGCAGCATCTTTTACACAACATGGCTAACACCTCAGAGACACCTCATAGTGGAGGTTCGTCATCAGGTAAGTCTGAGTGCTCCAGCTCAGGGAATGGACATTCTGAAGGCAAGACTAGGGTGGTCTCACTAGCACCAATCAAGTCCTCTCCTGAAGTGTATGTGTACATGTGTGTTTAATGGTAGATCTTCAGGAGAACACTGACCCCAGCGTTCCAGTAGTGCCTGATGAAGTGGATTTGCACACCAAAGACCTGGTAATTCACCCATTTTTTTTTTTGCTAAATTAGAGGCTTTTAAACGCAGTCACTGATGAATTGCCTCACCCTGATTGTAAGCCTTATCTGATTGTAATCTTCATTTCATAATTTCTCTTGCCGAAGGTTTTCAAGTTTGAAGTCGCCGTATACAGATCAGTGCTTTTATGTCTGTGTTACCGACTTCTTGTGATGCAAGAGAACTGTTGATTCATTTTCCTCCACACACTGTAGCTTTTAAAGCTCTTCCTGGACTGTCTTCATTTACAATGCCTCATTGATCACACAAATTCAACAAATGCCCACAGGTCAGCCGATGGAAATATCACCCCCCCCCCCACCAGCTGCACTAAGTCATAGTCATAGTCTTAGAAACACTGTGGAACTGTAATCTGCATCACAGGCTCGTGCATACACATACATACGTGTGGAGCTCCTTTTACCCCTGCTACTTAAACAGGAAAGATAACCTCTTCTCACAAATGATGCCGTTTCTGAGGAAAGAGCAGCAGGGGAGAAGAATAACCTGGAAAGTGTAGGGTGATGGGGAGGGGTGGGGGTCAGTGAACCTGCTGAAACTTTGTCCTTTGCATCAATGGAATTGATAGAATTAATTATAGCCCTGTGGCTGGAAAAAGAGCAATGGCATTTACATGCAGTGACCCTGTGGCCCCTGCTGGGAGGCCCTGTAGAAACGGCAGCTGGCGGAGAGAGAGACAACTGGATAAGATCATTCTGCTGTCCATTAAAGGAGTCCGTTCTCATAGACAAAGGTCAATACTGTTAGATGAAGTGTAATCGCTGTGCTTGTGAAAAACAAATGTAAGACTTTTAAGGTAAAGTCACATACGTTGTTAATGGACTAAATGTCACTTTGTTATTGGGTGAAATACGAAATGACTATTGACATTTGAAGCCAGTCATTTCTATTGCACTACTGCTCACAGAGATGTCCTACGCAGTCCTGTTGTCGACGGCGTTTGCGTACACGCTGTGTGATTAACTCATAACTCTTTTTGATGGGACGTGCAGATGGAGGGGTTTAGAAGGCGCGTGGCGCTGACCGGTGTATCGGAGGCGTCTTGGTCAGAAGAAAATAACACGGCGCTGGACAAGTTCATCGCAGACGGCACAATCAGGATTCTCATTATCTACCTCGACCCTTTCGCTGGCCTGCGGGTGCAGTATGCCATGCCAAGTCAGGTACTGCCAGCTCTATTCTGGGAAGCGGTGACATTTGGTGTAGGATCACGGCAGCAATCATACATCATAAGTGACTCAGGATACTGCAAATTATTCATGAGCTGTAAATCAAAGTTTTTTTGGGTTTATTTTAAATATGATTTTACACAATGATTGAATCTGAAACCATCAGTGATTAAAGGAGTCTTCCCACTATGTTTAGTTGCAGGTCATCTGGCATTTTAGCTTAAAACGCCCACAACGCACTCACTCATTTGGGTTTCAAGACTTCTGGTGATCCATTAGTGCTCTGAAATATGAAATATTATCCCCCTTTTTCTCTCTCTCTCTCTCTCCCTCTCACAGGTGGTGGAGCAGCTGGCCTACTTCATACGTGAGGAGGAGCCTGAGATTACGGAGGAGAATTTTGAGAGCTCTGTGCAGTTTGGCACAGTGCGGGGAGGGGGTGTGGAGAGCCTGCTGAGGCTAATGAATGGGATTCATGCGCCACAGGTTACCTTCAGTACAGCCTGGCCGGAGAGCATCAAGAACAATTGCTCGGCACACCTGCACCGCTACCTCACCACCCTCACAGGTACAGCTCACTACAACCTGTGGATGAGGATCTGTACACATGTTTTAAGGAAGCACATAGTGGCCATATTACCATTAATTAAAGTAATTGTTTTATACTTAGAGTTTAAATAAATATCATTAGCTGCGTTTATTAGATACATGAATTCAAAAGAGAAATTATGCATTGTTAGAAGGAAAGGCGCATGTGCTTTAATGTTCTTAGTTAAACAGAATATTTTTTAAGCTGCGAGTAGCTCTGAACAGCCGTGCATCCTCAATGACAGCTGCTTCATTCTGGAGCTGTTTTCCTGCACAATTCCACATAGCAGCACCATGATGCTAGAACAGCTGCTAGGGATCGACCTAACAACAGAATTCAGAATCTCATTAAAACTAATGTTCTTGTGCCACTTGGACCCCTTTCACACCTGGCATTAAAATACATCTCAGGTGATCTGATCATGAGTCAACAAAACTAAATACCAAATGGATTGGTGTTTGGGGCGGCACGGTGGTGCAGCAGGTAGATGTCGCAGTCACACAGCTCCAGGGACCTGGAGGTTGTGGGTCCGATTCCCGCTCCGGGTGACTGTCTGTGAGGAGTGTGGTGTGTTCTCCCTATGTCTGCGTGGGTTTCCTCCGGGTGACTGTTTGTGAGGAGTGTGGTGTGTTTTCCCTGTGTCTGCGTGGGTTTTCTCCGGGTGACTGTCTGTGAGGAATTTGGTGTGTTCTCCCTGTGTCTGCGTGGGTTTTCTCCGGGTGACTGTCTGTGAGGAGTGTGGTGTGTTTTCCCTGTGTCTGCGTGGGTTTCCTCCGGGTGACTGTCTGTGAGGAATTTGGTGTGTTCTCCCTGTGTCTGCGTGGGTTTTCTCCGGGTGACTGTCTGTGAGGAGTGTGGTGTGTTTTCCCTGTGTCTGCGTGGGTTTTCTCCGGGTGACTGTCTGTGAGGAGTGTGGTGTGCTCTCCCTGTGTCTGCGTGGGTTGCCTCCGGGTGACTGTCTGTGAGGAGTGTGGTGTGTTCTCCCTGTGTCTGCGTGGGTTTCTTCCGGGTGACTGTCTGTGAGGAGTGTGGTGTGTTCTCCCTGTGTCTGCGTGGGTTTCCTCCGGGTGACTGTCTGTGAATGATTCCAGGTAGGCTCTGGACCCACCGCGACCCTGAACTGGATAAGGGTTACAGATAATGGATGGATGGATTGGTGTTTGAAATCACAGTAATAGAGCAATCATATGGAAAGTAGTGACTGCCCTATTAATTACCACAAACCAAAAAAAAATTGTCTGTAAAGCTGTTAAAGGGCAGTACTATTAAAGGCCATTTGCTCCTGGCCACCTCTTGCTAAATTCCATGTCTACAAGCACAGACTGAAAAGAAACGCCTGCCAACAGTTTTACTTCTAGATATTTCACTGAAGTTCAGATGTCCCTTGGGAGTTTGTATGCACAACATTTTTACACTGCAGTTTATTCACTAAAGAAAATGATCCATATAAAAACATCCAGCAGTTCAGGTTCTACTCACACTTGTTTTTTTGCCTCTGAAGCGTAGGCAGCCAGGCTGCAGTCTATTGATCTTTCTCTGACTTCACATTGACTTTACTGGACTTTTGGAATTGCTCTTTCACTTTGCAGCCAGAGGGCCGCTCTTATCTCCGTTTCCGGGGTAGACAGAGTCAGGCTTATATTCATATTTCATAAACACCTCTAGACAGCTGATCTGGAAATAGGTTCCCTGTGCATGTGCCAGTCTTAATCAGTGTTTGCTAAGAAAGTGGGACCGATGCAGAGGCAGCGTTCCCGCTCCGAGGTGCTTTATGAACACACACCCAAGGCTCCGTTGCACCGCTAGCCATTCAAAGGTAATCACCCAGGACTTTGTTCGGCTGTGACGTTTCAATTATCGGACTAATCACGCCAATCAGCATGCCCACGTCACCTTTTACTCACCCTGAGTAAACACGAATCACAGCCCACCAATCAGACACCATTCTTACCTGAGCAAAGGGGCACAGTTGCACTGCTCCCCGCCAAATCAGAAGGCCACTTAGGTCATTTTTACCATCCTCCCTAATATCGTTTCTCTCCCTTTAATACATGCTTCTGCAGATCGTGTACACGTCAATATGCCTCCGGTCCAGGTAGTACGTTTCAAGGCTATAGAAATGTTGTGGAGAAAAATAAAATCAGCCAGATCAGCCCTGGAGGGTAAACACCGCGGAGTACGATTGTTTGATTTTTGGTTTAACTCAGTAAAGCAATAACAATGAAGTCATAAAACGGACTCCAGTGACCACTGATGATGTATTCAGGTTGTTAAGCAGAGTGTACTAAAGATGATTTAGCTTTAAAGTGGATGGTCAATGTAGGCCCAAAGGTATATTGATTTCACCCATCATGCATGATCCAGAAATAACAACATAGCACCATTCATTCTTAAGCAGTGAGATAAGGGGGGTCTGGATTCACACAGCAAATCCCTCTCATTCACTAAAATGGAGGAAACATATACTGAGTAAATATAGACATTGTAAACCCATTTCTTCCCTATGAAAAGCAACACACTGTACTATTACTCATAACCCTCGGTCCTCCACACTATTAGACCCACATGTACACACTCCCTGCTTCATGTACGAGTCTTTCTGTTGGTTCCTGGGAGCTGACTCATTTACTTGCCTCTGAGCTCTGTGTTGTCTCATTATTTCTCCCTCTTGTATTTCCTCTTCGCTTGCCTTTGTTCTGTCTGTAAGGGCCAATCGAACACTGTCATTGTGTTTCTCTGCTCTGCTCTTATTTATTTCTCTTGTTCATAACCACCCTCACAGAATAAGCCAGCAGGCCTGGTAGTCACACAGATATTCCAGCCTTGTTCACTTTAATCTTTTTAATCTCAGAATACGCCTTGCACTTTTCGTATCCACTTTTTTCTGTCTTTTTCTCTCTGTCTCTCTCTTTCTCTCTCTCTTTCTCTCTCTCTCTTTTCTCTTTCTCGCTCTCTTTTCTCTCTTTCTTTCTCTCTCGCTCTCTCTCTTTCTTTCTCTCTCTCACTCTCTCTCTTGCTCTCTCTCTTTTCTCTCTCTCACTCTCTTTTCTCTCTCTCTCGCTTTTTTCTCTTTCTCTCTTCTCTCTCTCTCTTTTCTCTCTCTCTTGCTCTCTCTCTTTTCTCTCTCTCACTCTCTCCCTTTTTTCTCTCTCTCTCTCTTTCTCTCTTCTCTCTCTCTCTTCCCTCTCTCTCTCTTTCTCTCTCTCTCTCTCTCTCTCTCTCTCTCTCTCTTTCTCTTTCTCTCTCTCTCTCTCTTTCTCTCTCTCTCTCTCTCTTTCTCCTTTTCTGTGCCCTTCAAACTTTCACTGATTATATTTAATGTATCGCTGTTCTTTTTTTTCTTTTTTCTTTTTTTAAACTTCCACTCTTTAAATGTTCGAGTGTCACAGCAGGCAATGTGGAGATGTCCAGTGGAGAAGTCTGAAGGAAAAACTGAAAGAAAATTAAGTGCTGCTGAAAAGGGCAAAAAAAAGGGGACAGCAACGATAAGCCGTTTATTTGTGACGACATGCACGCCACACCAGCACAACAAAAATCTTTTATTGCTTCTCTCTTATTTTTTCATATCATTACATTTCCCCTGGCTACGAACCTGTTGTAATATCAAATCGATTTGCTCAGTAATGCGGTAAATGATGAGGTGTAATATGAACGGCGATGTGATAATGCACTGCATTATTAGACTGTATTGTACTGTGTTATTGCACAGAGCAGTGTGTGGTCTCTTGAAGCACATTGTCCATGCACTTGTCAATTAGTGGGCTGTGACACTCATTTGATTGTTTTTTTTCTTCTCTTTTTTAGTTTTAACAGTCTTGTACTTTCAGAGGAAATGTGTTTCTTTTTTTTCTGTGAAGGGTTTTGTCCACAGTAAGACATTATTTTTTACATTGTGCTCTGTTCTTCACAGATTCCAGGTTTAAACTCTTGGGGAACACTGTGCTCTACATCCCAATGGAGGCCCTGCAGTACAGCCCAGAGGCGGCTTCAAGGGACAAAGAACTGGTGCAGAGACTGGAGAGTAAGAGCCGTTGCGGGACTCGCCATGGCTGAAGGCTTTTTAAAGATCTAGCTCAGACTAATGGCTTTAGTAGTGTTATGTAAATGGGTAAATGGGTGTTATTGGATTGCACCGCAACAGTGGACCACAGGGTTAAAGGGATGCCTTGGGACTACTAAGGAAACACTAAGGAACCAGTTTCAATTAAAGGTTAAAGGAAGAGAGGATACAGAATTGCCTCAGGCTGTTTAATTCTAAAGAGGACTCAAATGTGCTCATTATATATTTCATCAATCTTGTAAACCCATTAGATATTCCACAGATACTGCAATGCACTACCAATGCAGCTAACCACCATTCGAGAAAGTTGGGATTGGTGATCCGTAGATCCACTTTGACTTTGTGCTGTGAGTTGGGACGGGATGTTAGGAGATTGTTAGGGTTAGCAACGGTGCATCACGTTTCCAAAGAAACGCATCAGGGAAATAATCTACAATTTAAAAACAATGTTCCTCAAAGGGAACTATTCAAAGACTGCTGTACTACACTCTCAGAAAATCTGGAACTTTTTGTGCACAAAGGGAAAAGCTGAAAACGACTGATGACTGAATACCTGTGACCTTTGATCCCTCAGAAGCACAGGCTCAGCAACACTTGGATTTTTATTATTGCAACCATAACGTGCAAAAGCCAGGGTCTTTTATGGTAAGTGGTGCCCGTGGCAAAGTAACTGGCATATCTGTCAAGGCACCTTTTATATTGGTAGATTTATACACATTAGAAAGCAAAACGTCAACGTGTTCGTGCTTATTTTAAAGTGTCAAAGCATGTTTTACAACAGCACAAAGTGTCTCCCACTGGAAAGGTGTGGTGCAATGTTATATACGAAAAAGAAAAGGTTTCGCAATTTACTTACAATTGCACAGTTGAGGGCTATAATAATATAATAATAGAAGAGCGGAAACCATTGGTGTTATTAAAAGGAAAGGTGATGTAACAAGGTGGTAAACATCCTGCTGTACCAACTCTTCTGTAATACGTTCCAGGCAAATTTGGAATGGTGCATTTTTACTTTCTGTTTATATTAGCATTTAAAGATATAGTCTCATTTTGGAGTTTTTATTTACAACATATGCCGTGTGTTGCAGTGGTTATGATCCATTGGACACGTCAGATAAAGGAGGTGTTGAATGCCCAGGAGACGGTAGAGATGGGGGACAGCTCTGGTCCACTGGAAGAGCTTGCCTTCTGGAGGAATCGCTGTGCTGACCTCTCCGGTATCAGTCAACAGCTCCAGAAACCAGAAGTCTGCCACATTCAGACCACACTCCAGCTCTCCAAGTCCTCTTACGTGCCTCCTTTCTGCAGACTAGCCAAGCAGATCCAGGTACAGAAGAGTGCGTATGTGTGTGCTTTGTGAGGATGTGTGCGTGTTAGAGAGGGAGCTGGGAGAATGAGCCGGTCTGTGCACAGGGGTAATGGTCTGAACAAGAACATTCTCTTGCTGTTGATGATTTATAGGCGGCTCCTGAACAACTTCTCCTCACCCTTTGGAAATGAGGCCATATCACGTTCACGCATTACTGTGATGAGTTGGCAAGGCTGCTCATTTAAATTGGGAGGCGGACCATGTCCAGCGGCTCTCTGAATGCTTAGCGCTAGGCCTGATTCTGCCCGGTTTTCTCCGGAGACCTGTATTTTTGAGTTACATTGTAATGAATAAGGTTTGGTTTTATTAGTTAGGTTTGGACCTGGCTCGGTGCTAAAGGGCAGCTACTAGCCAGACCCTAAGCGCTCAGCTTAATGCAGCACCGACCCTAAAAGCTCCAGCGACTGAAGGACTCTGTTTCATACACTCACTGAAGGCTTTGGGAAATCAATATTGTCAGACTGAAATAATGAGACATTCAGAGCTGATTGACCCTCTGTTCCACCTAATCGCTACTCTTAATGTTGGAGCTGTAGGGAGAGAGTCGGCAGACTGCTGGATCACAGGCCTGTGACAGCAGAGCTAAGCTGGGGGTTTGGAGAATACTCTTGTGAATGGTGCTACTTACATGCTGCTCAATTGATATTGACTATTGGACTAGGTTTAGTCAAAGTAATGTAAGGCAAGTGACTAACTGAAGTGAATTTGGGTGTTGAAGTTGGCTCCTCTGAACAGTATTAACCAAACTGCACGGAGCTGGATTGAATGTGACATTGAAGGGAATTGAATTATGCCACATTAAACTGGTTTCAATTGAACTGAGTGAATTTGACACAAACCACAAGTGAAGTTTTTGTTTTCCTCCTGCAGGATGGCTCACAGCAGGCCCAGTCGAACTTAACCTTCCTGTCCCTGCTGAAGGAGCCATGTGAGGAACTGGCACAACTCAAACCTCGCGAGGTAGCACCCAAACTGGCCCACATCCTCAACCTCATCCGTGTGATCTGGGTCAATTCTGTCTACTACAACACACGTGAGAGGCTGACAGCGCTCTTCCGCAAGGTAGAGTTCTTGTTACTGGGCAGACGTATTTCTGTACTCTTAGTGGCAATGCTATAAAGTATAAATGGGAGGAGCATTGGGTAGCCAGTGCAAATGTAAAGGGTCCAAATGCAACAAATGCAAATGAGCTGGATTTTTTGGGGGGTTCTAAAGCAGGCCTGTTACATTTCTAGGTTGGTTCCATTTCAGTCAGTCCTGAAAAATATTTGAAAAATTGGTTAAGAGGGTAGCTAGCTACGTTATTTCCAATTTTCTCAAGTTTATCAGCTAGAATAAGTTAACTACGATGTTCTGAGAGTAATCAGTATATAACTTATCAGAGTTATTCATGGCACTTTTCCACTGCATAGAACCTACACGACTCTACTCGGCTCCACTGGCCAAATGTGGTCCTGGTCACTGGAACTGGGTAGGTTTTTAGTCCCAACTCACTCTGGGTTCTGAGTGGGTGCTAAATGGTGAGGTGTAAACCCTGCAGAGCGCTGATTGGCCAGAGCCATGTCAATCACCATGAAATGCAGAGCTCATTCAAGTCCAGCACCAACTCGCTACTTGTAAAATCTCTTAAACTGCAGCAGCTTTCACGTTTATTTTTATCGGACTCACAACAGCAGCTTGGGCGGCACGGTGGCGCAGCAAGTAGGGTCGCAGTCACACAGCTCCAGTAACCTGGAGGTTGTGGGTTCGATTCCCGCTCCGGGTGACTGTCTGTGAGGAGTGTGGTGTGTTCTCCTTGTGTCTGCGTGGGTTTCCTTCGGGTGACTGTCTGTGAGGAGTGTGGTGTGTTCTCCCTGTGTCTGCGTGGGTTTCCTTCCGGTGACTCTCTGTGAGGAGTGTGGTGTGTTCTCTCTGTGTCTGCGTGGGTTTCCTCTGGGTGACTGTCTGTGAGGAGTGTGGTGTGTTCTCTCTGTGTCTGTGTGGGTTTCCTCTGGGTGACTGTCTGTGAGGAGTGTGGTGTGTTCTCTCTGTGTCTGCGTGGGTTTCCTCTGGGTGACTGTCTGTGAGGAGTGTGGTGTGTTCTCTCTGTGTCTGCGTGGGTTTCCTTCAGGTGACTCTCAGTGAGGAGTGTGGTGTGTTCTCTCTGTGTCTGTGTGGGTTTCCTCCGGGTGACTGTCTGTGAGGAGTGTGGTGTGTTCTCCCGGGTGACATCCCTCCAGGGTGTATTCCTGCCTTGCGCCCAATGATTCCAGGACCCACCGTGACCCTGAAGTGGATAAGCGGTTACAGATAATGAATGGATGGATGGACAACAGCAGCTTGTAACTTTACCTCGAGGTGTTTTGAAGAGGTTTATATGGTCTTTGGGTTGGTGGCCAACGAAATATTTCCAAACACCTGTCGCCTCTGTTTTAAAAAAGTATCGCAATCACTCATCTTTTGGTGAAGGATTCTCAGATACACTCTCTCTTCTAAACTTTTCTATGTCCAATTGACTCAGTTGCAGCGTCTCCCTGGGAAACACAGAAACCTGAACAGCCGACCAGCGGCTGGCTGCCTGGTTGACCCCTCTCTCTCTGTTCTCAGCACTTCAAAGCCTGCTGTGCTCCAGGGCTCTGCTGTACAGATAAGCCATCAGCCGTGGCTGTGTAGCTCATGTAGCACGTGTGCTTTAGATCAGGGGTTGAGCGCCCTGCGTCTGTACGCTACAGGCTCCCAAACACTATTCGCTCGCAGCCTTGCTCGCTTTTCATTTCCATCTCCAGCTCCTCAAGAGCGAAGGGAAAAACGTTTAACCTCTCATAATTACGCTCTGACCCTTCCTCTGCTGGAATCACACACTCTCCTTGCTGTCGCATTTCACTCTCTCTTTTCTCCCCCCATTTCATTTCTTTTTCTGTCTTTCGTTCTCTCCTCCTTTGATAATACATCAAGGCAAGTTGGTCTGCTACAAAAACATTTGGTCTAATTGTTTCCTGAGGGGCAATGGAGGGAACGTCTACGTAAAGCCCACACTGAGCCCGCAGACAGCCACTGTTCAAAGGGCTTTATCATCCTGCCAGGCTCAGCAATAAGTCCAGAGCCCTGTCTTTAGCCTTCTTTTTCTGGTCACACCACAGTTTGTTCTGTGAGTCGGCAGTCAACAGGTTGGACATGGCTGAATAGAAAGGGACTACTTAAGTGACTACGTTGCAATAGAACCACACTGGGTGGGTGATATGACGAAAATACAATATCATACAATATTAATTACAGTGTTTGTTCTCAGAGGTTCACTAACATCCATCCATTATCTGTAATCGTTTATACAGTTCAGGGTCGCGGTGGGTCCAGAGCCTACCTGGAATCATTGGGCGCAAGGCGGGGAATTCACCCTGGAGGGGGCGCCAGTCCTTCACAGGGCAACACACTCACTCACACAGTCAAACCTATGAACACTTTTTGAGTCGCCAATCCACCTACCAACGTGTGTTTTTGGACTGTGGGAGGAAACCGGAGCACCTGGAGGAAACCCACACAGACACAGAGAGAACACACCACACTCCTCACAGACAGTCACCTGGAGGAAACCCACGCAGACACAGAGAGAACACACCACACTCCTCACAGACAGTCACCCGGAGGAAATCCACGCAGACACAGGGAGAACACACCACACTCCTCACAGACAGTCACCCGGAGGAAACCCACGCAGACACAGAGAGAACACACCACACTCCTCACAGACAGTCACCTGGAGGAAACCCACGCAGACACAGAGAACACACCACACTCCTCACAGACAGTCACCCAGAGGAAACCCACACAGACACAGAGAGAACACACCACACTCCTCACAGACAGTCACCCGGAGGAAACCCACGCAGACACAGGGAGAACACACCACACTCCTCACAAACAGTCACCTGGAGGAAACCCACGCAGACACAGAGAGAACACACCACACTCCTCATAGACAGTCACCCGGAAACAGGACTCGAACCCACAACCTCCAGGTCCCTGGAGCTGTGCGACTGAAACACCTACCTGCTGCGCCTCCGTGCCACCCTTATGGTAAACATTGAATATTATATTAGCATTAAAAGGCCATCCAATCATGAACTCATTATATTATGAAGAGAATTTTGCACTCTAATGTTCCACTGAGAACTGCCAGATTTTGTTGAAAGGTCTCCACTTACATTTCTGCTCACTTTTTTTCATCCATTTACCAAATTTGAATCCCTGCCACATTTTTCAATTATTCCCTATGTGATAATGAGTTGCTCAGTGCACAAAGGTGATATTATTAACCCAGGTAAAAACGTATTGTCTAGAAATTCAGGCTCACATACACCTACCTACAAAAATGCAAAAAAAAAAATAAAAAATAAAAATGAACAGATTTCCCATTGAGCTCATCAAGCTCACTCTCAATTGTTCACACTCACAGCTCAACCAACCCAATTCTCCTGCCTTTTTCACAGTTACAGATACTTTACTTACCTGATTTGAAGGCACTCTGGTGTTCATTCAGAAGCTTCTTATGTGTTGTAAAAGTGTTCAGGTGTGTTCAAAATCATTCAGAATGGGTATCAGGGTGTCAAGTGTGTGTCTACTAGAAGCAGACTTCTTCTAATGTGTTTTGATTTCTAGGAATTCCTGCTGGAAAATTGAATTTCTCTTTGGCTGAATGACGATTGGGCGGCACGGTGGTGCAGCAGGTAGTGTCGCAGTCACACAGCTCCAGGGACCTGGAGGTTGTGGGTTCGACTGACTGTCTGTGAGGAGTGTGGTGTGTTCTCTCTGTGTCTGCGTGGGTTTCCTCCAGGTGACTATCTGTGAGGAGTGTGGTGTGTTCTCCCTGTGTCTGCGTGGGTTTCCTCCGGGTGACTGTCTGTGAGGAGTGTGGTGTGTTCTCCCTGTGTCTGCGTGGGTTTCCTCCGGGTGACTGTCTGTGAGGAGTGTGGTGTGTTCTCCCTGTGTCTGTGTGGGTTTCCTCCGGGTGACTGTCTGTGAGGAGTGTGGTGTGTTCTCCCTGTGTCTGCGTGGGTTTGGGTAACTGGATAAGGGTTACAGATAATGAATGAATGAATGAATGAATGAATGACGATTTGAACGACTTATGTATGCCCTGGTTATTATTCTTAGAAAATAATGGTGTGATTTTCTCAGCACTCTTTCACAGTGGCATTACAGCCCTCAAACTACGGAGCTGTCTGC
>NC_089808.1:3523046-3635546 GCF_029633855.1 Hoplias malabaricus
CTACCCTTTATTCTCGGTTTCCCCTTTTTAGGCTTCTATTATTTACTGCATGCCGTCCTCTTTCTTTCTCAGCCTTACAGTCCTTTCCTTTCCCTTCATTTTGTACCTTGGCTAGGCCCACTTAACCTGCCCTCTGGCTTCTGCCACTCGGCACAATGCCCCGCTCTCTAAGAATGGAACTGATACCACCTTGCAGAGAAATCAGAGTGCCAAAGTCTGGTCATGATTGCAACCTCCTGCCAAAAGAACAGCACTTTGCCGTGCAATGACAGAGTATTTACTTCAAAGTGATAGAGAGTGACTGCCGAATGACAGGGCCTTGCTGTCGTAGCATCCATTTGAGAGGAGCTCATAGTGCTGTCTTGTGGAGTTCTTTATTGCGATTTAGTTTAGGCTGACGTTTCTCTCCTTTGTGTGCTAAAGCTCAGCAATAATGACTTGTCACTTTTGATACTGAATGTGCTGACAATGTCTGAAAGTGTATCAGTGGGAATTTTGGCACTAGCACTAGCCTTATATTATTTAAGAATTCTATACGCTGGGATATTTTTCTCTAAAAAATATAGGTAAATAACCATGCTGATTCGTTAGTTCTGATGCATTGGCAGTCTGTCACTGTGCATCCACACTGCGGTCTGTTTATAGCTGGATAGTGGCTCAGGATATTTGTTGTGCCGGCTTTATCCTCCCACACATTGGAATTGGAATGAAGCAAAGAGTGCAGTTTTTTATTTTATTTTAAACCATATAGAAATTGGAGCGTATTTCAGGGTAACTACCCATTAGAGTTCTTAATTTTTTCTTTGGCTAATTGGCTATTCATACACGGTGTTTCTAACAAATTGATAGGTCTAAAATTGATTCTTTTGCTACCTGCTGTCTTTCAATATAGTGCCAGTAGCTGTAAAGAAAAGAAAATTATTTTAGCTATAAAATCTTTATCATACAAACATCACTGATATTGCCGTAATGGTTGAGGCATTGAGGTATGTGGGATCAAATTATTTATCCTTCTTATTAGAAGTCATTGAGAATAATTTGGACTAAAAAAAATGGCAAAATATATTACAGTTATAGAGGGCGGCACAGTGGTCTGTGTCTGCGTGGGTTTCCTCCGGGTGACTGTCTGTGAGGAGTGTGGTGTGTTCTCCCTGTGTCTGCGTGGGTTTCCTCCGGGTGACTGTCTGTGAGGAGTGTGGTGTGTTCTCCCTGTGTCTGCATGGGTTTCCTCCGGGTGACTGTCTGTGAGGAGTGTGGTGTGTTCTCCCTGTGTCTGCGTGGGTTTCCTCCGGGTGACTGTCTGTGAGGAGTGTGGTGTGTTCTCCCTGTGTCTGCGTGGGTTTCCTCCGGGTGCTCCAGTTTCCTCCCACAGTCCAAAAACACGTTGGTAGGTGGATTGGAGACTCAAAAGTGTCCGTAGGTGTGAGTGTGTGTTGCTCTGTGAAGGACTGGCGCCCCCTCCAGGGTGTATTCCCGCCTTGCACCCAATGATTCCAGGTAGGCTCTGGAGATGTTTAGGTCTTTTATGGGCAGAAAAACATAGAAATAAAACAAAAATCCCTAGATAGCAGTTCATGTTTTGCCTAAATGTGGCATATCTGTGGTTCTCTTATGACCTTGAATGACAGCGTTGATTTAGGGTGATTCCAGCTGCCTCAGCTGTGCCTCAGCCACAGGTCGACCTTACATGGGCCAGATCTCAGGTGTGTTTTGGAACATTTCGGTCTGGCCTACACAACATGTGTCGTAACCCAAGTCAAGCCCGGCTCATTACAGCTGGTCCACTTTCCAACCCACACAACATTTGCCAATGCCATAAATGAGATGAAAATGCCAAAATGGTTTAGTAGCATGTGTGCTCAGTTATTAGTTTGTGTTTGTAACAGTTGATCACAGAAAATGAGCTAAGGCCATTGAGATTCAGGTAGAAATGAAAATAACTTGTACCACATTTCTTCTTGTAAAAGCTAGAAACGGGTCAATTTGACCCAAATACCATGCAAGGGTTAAGAAGCAAAGATAAGCTCCTAACATTCATTCATTCATTATCTGTAACCCTTATCCAGTTCAGGGTTGCGGTGGGTCCAGAGCCTACCTGGAATCATTGGGCGCAAGGCGGGAATACACCCTGGAGGGGGCGCCAGTCCTTCACAGGGCAACACACACACACACACACACACATTCACTCACACCTACGGACACTTTGGAGTCGCCAATCCTCCTACCAACGTGTGTTTTTAGCTCCTAACATGCTTCTGCTTATTGAATACATTTGGAGTTTGGGGGAAATGTTAATTTGAATTTTTTTTTTCTGAACTGCGTATATCTAGAAAAAACACTTCAAAATAGAGGGGATGGCATTTGACCTTGGAGTTAGACAATGTCATACTACATTCAAAACATACTGCTAAAGCCACTTTGGCATCTTTCAAGGCCAACGTGTAGAATGCTTTTGACTGACCAAGGTTCTCCTGCCCTGAACCCCATTGAACATTTCGCCCACCAAAGACAAGATTGAAGGCAAAATGCCCTGAAAAATGCAAGGACTGAAAATTACAGGCCAAACAGAGTCTCATCATGGAAGAGACGGGGCATCTGAGAATGGCTTTAAGTCAAAGACTTCAACAACGTTTGCAAGGGATTTGAGATGAAGTTCTAAATAATTTAGTTATGATTATGTTGATTTTTACAATTACAGCCCAATGGTTCCCTGAAATTTTATTAGCATTAGCATTGGTATCATGTCCCGTTCATATCTAGATATATTTTGGGCTGGTTCCATTTTTAATTTTTACTGAAATGTCACCAGTGTGACCAAACTGAATTTTACTTTCCTGTGTGAAAAGCACATCAACAAGTATGTCAACATTCCACTTTACTTGTGATAGCTTTTGTCACCCTGTTATCATACAGATCAACAAGCTTGGCTTTGCTGCTTTTATTGGCTCAGAGAACAAGAAAGCACTTGGTTTGGGGATGATGAGTATCCTCCATATTGACTAATTTATTTGGGTTTATCCTCTTACATGCTAGACACACTCAGGAGACACTTTTGATTAGTGTGATTACGCGTAGCATTTTATCAGCAGTTTAATATACTACAGTATTATCCCTGAGAGTAATGTACCAACGTACCATCAAAATGACTGATGCAATCCCCCGGGCAGATGCTGCATTATGGTCACAATCAAAGCCCCCAAAATCAGGCATCAGATGATCACTGTAATCTTTCAATATTGACCATGAAACAATGGGCAGTAAAGAATAGGATCGTCTACTCCAAGGTCTCACAGTACAGATCACTGTGTGTATATCACATTGAATGACTCACGTCCTAGCTTTTAGAACAGATGAATAAATCATAATGAGTTTACTGTTATACCCCTGATAAATAACATGCTTGTCACAAACATCAAAGAATGTATTTTAGAAGTACAGGGGTTGGACAATGAAAGTGAAACACCTGTCATTGTAGTGTGGGAGGTTTCATGGCTAAATTGGAGCAGCCTGGTGGACAATCTTCATTAACTCCACACTGCACCAGTAAGACCATGTGCATCCAATGGTTCAAACACTGTGTCCTGAAGGCGGTGCCGTGTATCAGGACGACAACGCACCAATACACACAGCGAGACTGGAGAAAGACTGGTTTGATGAACATGAAAGTGAAGTTGAACAGTCACCAGATCTAAATATTATTGAGCCACTTTGGGGTGTTTTGGAGGAGCGAGTCAGGAAACGTTTTCCTCCACCAGCATCACGTAGAGACCTGGCCACTATCCTGCAAGAAGAATGGCTTCAAATCCCTCTGACCACTGTGCAGGACTTGTGTATGTCATTCCCAAGACCAACTGACGCTGTATCGGCCGCAAAAGGAGGCCCTACACCGTACTAATACATTACTGTGGTCTAAAACCAGGTGTTTCACTTTCATTGTCCAACCCCTGTAGATTATAGGGAAAAATGGCTTCTCCATAGCTGAAGTAGTTTTAATGAAACTTACAGTAGAACATACACTGTCGCAGATGCATGTAACTAATGTAATAAAGGAAACAGTCTGTCCTACACTGAGAATTTAATTTATCCTCCAAGCTGTAAAGCAGACAGTGAACTCAATCCTACATATGTTGGGTGATGGATAGTGGGCATTAAGGATCTTGAATTCGAGGAATAATGGGCTGTCAGTTGGCTCTGCCACAGGTTAAAGTCTAGGTCCCTATTCAGAAAGAAGGTGCATGTTCAGCCAAGCTGCCACTTGTGGGTTTGTAGATCTGGGGTCTAAGCTGATGTGAGGGTGGCTGTTGACTGGTGAGTCAGGAGGGTGCTGAATAGTGTTTAATTATAGCAGGGTGCAATTGCTGCATTTGAGATCGGGCCTGCTGCTCTTCTCAGTAGCAGTCCAGCGGGCCTACAGCTTCAATCCTACACAGGGGCAACCAACCCCATCCACCCAATTACAGCCAGTGCTTAGTTCCA
Source organism: Hoplias malabaricus (assembly GCF_029633855.1). Lineage (NCBI taxonomy): Eukaryota > Metazoa > Chordata > Actinopteri > Characiformes > Erythrinidae > Hoplias > Hoplias malabaricus. The sequence goes on from NC_089808.1 coordinate 3,527,523, forward strand.
GCCTAGAAGCCTGGACAGGGCACTGCTTGCGCTGGGATGACATTCTGACAGGGGCCACACTCTCTCAATACACTTCTTATGAGACTTCAGCTGGCACAAATATATTGCTCTTTGAAAAGTTCGGTTTCCAGTAGTTAAACGTCAGAAAGACTTCAGCGAAAGAACAATATGAAATTCACTGTTAATGATTCTAATATGATGCTACTGGGGCGGCACGGTGGCGCAGCAGGTAGGTGTCGCAGTCGCACAGCTCCAGGGGCCTGGAGGTTGTGGGTTTGATTCCCGCTCCGGGTGACTGTCTGTGAGGAGTGTGGTGTGTTCTCCCTGTGTCTGTGTGGGTTTTCCACCGGGTGACTGTCTTTGAGGAGTGTGGTGTGTTCTCTCTGTGTCGGCGTGGGTTTCCTCTGGGTGACTGTCTGTGAGGAGTGTAGTGTGTTCTCTCTGTGTCTGCGTGGGTTTCCTCCGGGTGACTGTCTTTGAGGAGTGTGGTGTGTTCTCTCTGTGTCGGTGTGGGTTTCCTCCGGGTGACTGTCTGTGAGGAGTGTGGTGTGTTCTCTCTGTGTCTGCGTGGGTTTCCTCCGGGTGACTCTCAGTGAGGAGTGTGGTGTGTTCTCTCTGTGTCGGCGTGGGTTTCCTCCGGGTGACTGTCTGTGAGGAGTGTGGTGTGTTCTCTCTGTGTCGGCGTGGGTTTCCTCCGGGTGACTGTGAGGAGTGTGGTGTGTTCTCTCTGTGTCGGCGTGGGTTTCCTCCGGGTGACTGTCTGTGAGGAGTGTGGTGTGTTCTCTCTGTGTCGGCGTGGGTTTCCTCCGGGTGACTGTCTGTGAGGAGTGTGGTGTGTTCTCTCTGTGTCTGCGTGGGTTTCCTCCGGGTGACTGTGAGGAGTGTAGTGTGTTCTCTCTGTGTCGGCGTGGGTTTCCTCCGGGTGCTCCGGTTTCCTCCCACAGTCCAAAAACACACGTTGGTAGGTGAATTGCAGACTCAAAAGTGTCCGTAAGTATGAGTGTGTGAGTGAATGTGTGTGTGTGTGTCTGCGTTGCCCTGTGAAGGACTGGCGCCCCCTCCAGGGTGTATTCCTACCATTTCACTTATTCAGTGAAATCATGCTAATATTTTGACACTTCATCACTTTATTGACACTATTTTTTTACACATAACCACACCATGTCTTACAGTAAATTTCTATTTTAAATTTAAACTTAAAATAGTGCTTCAAGGAGACATTTTCTGTGCTTTGAGATATATTGGCTGTGAAAGTGAGGTGCCTGGGCAAAGGTGACAGCTCTATAAATTGATAAAGCTCAGTCTAAACAAGGCTAAGTACAGAGCAGAGAAACACCTTGTTCAGTTCTCTTTTAGATATGACAGAAAGGCTGTCACACCTGAACACACACGCAAACACACACACAGTTCATATCTCAGCCTTGCAAAGTTCAGTGGCAGGGCATTGTGTGAGTGGGGTGGGCTGGGGAGATAAACGCAGGACCCTGTTTTAGCTGTTATTTGCTGCTGTGGGTATGTTGTATGTGTGTTAGTATGTAGGATAGAGTGATTCCTTGCTGAAAGTTGAGTGTGTGTTTGAATGTCAGCAGGCTTTATCCTCTTGTTCATTGATTCATTCAATCATTATCTGTAACCCTTATCCAGTTCAGGGTCGCGGTGGGTCCAGAGCCTACCTGGAATCATTTGGCACAAGGCGGGAATACACCCTGGAGGGGGCGCCAGTCCTTCACAGGGCAACACACACTCACATTCACACCTACGGACACTTTTGAGTCGCCAATCCACCTACCAACGTGTGTTTTTGGACTGTTGGAGGAAACTGGAGCACCTGGAGGAAACCCACGCGGACACGGGGAGAACACACCACACTCCTCACAGACAGTCACCCGGAGGAAACCCACACAGACACAGAGAGAACACACACCACACTCCTCACAGACAGTCACCCGGAGGAAACCCACACAGACACAGAGAGAACACACACCACACTCCTCACAGACAGTCACCCGGAGGAAACCCACGCAGACACAGGGAGAACACACCACACTTATGAGTAAGGTGATGGTATATATGCAACATAGATAACAGAAAATACTGGGTGAAAGTATGTAATAATATTTAAACACACCTTAAAAGCATTAATAATGGGATTAAGAAAAATATTTTGTAAATTCCTTACGTTAGTGGCCTCAGGGCTGAAGTCATGAATTACTAAAAGCAATAAATCTATTCTGATGAACCTCATTTTGTGCATTTTGTACAGAGCTACCTCGTTTTTACCCCGTTTATCTTCTGAGAGTCTTGTCAGAAAAAGCTCACAGACAAACACACGCTCCTCCTTTTATTTATTTACTTCTTACATTTTTAGTCACTTCAGGCTATAATGAATATAATATTCATTTTTACAGGTGTTTTGATTAGTGTAATCAATTTAAATTAATAGATCATATACACTGAATCGTTATTTTTGATTCTCTGCTTCTTGCAGGTTTTCTTCTCTTCCTGTTCAAGGTTAAATTTCTAATCTTTATTTAAACAGAACCAATTAAAGTTGTGTTTGTGTTCATTTGTTTGCTGCATGTCCCCATGTGAAAGCAGTAGGTCTATAAACCTGTTGTGGTAGAGGATAAGGCTTTCAGTGTGTTACTTTTTTATAATAATGAAGTTCTGTTTTTATATGAAACAGACACAGACACATAATAAAACTGATCTTAAAACTGAAAGAATAAAATATTTTTTGGGTCAGTTATTAGAGAAAACCACCAGTTAAAAATCTGCATAATGAACCTTAAAACATTGTTTAAAAAAACAGGTCATAATTGCTTAATGTAAAATGCTCAGTCAGTGTTGTTAACAGTAGCGGTGAGTCCAACCTGACATCTGAAGAGTTTAATGCCTCTAAAAGCCACAGAAAGCAATTACATGAATCGGTTAGGAATATGTGGCCTGCTTTGTTTGACCAGCTTTTGACATGTTTTAGACTCAAATATATTTGTATAAATCCATTAATGGCAGAGTCGTACAGGTAGTGTTTAAGGAAGAATATTACATAAGTTAGCTATTAAACATTACCAACGTTTCATTAAAAAAAACAGGTGTGATTTGAAGGGACATCACTTCCTTGCACCACTGTTTGAACAAAATCAATCTGTAATCTCCTCTAAAATTCAGCATTTTATACCCACTTGCGAATTTATTTATACCGGCGTTCTTATTAATTACTTGTTTAATGTTCACTTAGGGTGGCATGGTGGTGTCGCAGTCACACAGCTCCAGGGAACTGGAGGTTGTGGGTTCGATTCCCGCTCCGAGTGACTGTCTGTGAGGAGTGTGGTGTGTTCTCCCTGTGTCCGTGTGGGTTTCCTCCGGGTGACTGTCTGTGAGGAGTGTGGTGTGTTCTCCCTGTGTCTGTGTGGGTTTCCTCCGGGTGACTGTCTGTGAGGAGTGTGGTGTGTTCTCCCTGTGTCCGTGTGGGTTTCCTCCGGATGACTGTCTGTGAGGAGTGTGGTGTGTTCTCACTGTGTCTGCATGGGTTTCCTCTAGGTGACTGTCTGTGAGGAGTGTGGTGTGTTCTCCCTGTATCTGCGTGGGTTTCCTCTGGGTGACTGTCTGTGAGGAGTGTGGTGTGTTCTCCCTGTGTCTGCGTGGGTTTCCTCTGGGTGACTGTCTGTGAGGAGTGTGGTGTGTTCTCCCTGTATCTGCGTGGGTTTCCTCTGGGTGACTGTCTGTGAGGAGTGTGGTGTGTTCCCCCTGTGTCTGCATGGGTTTCCTCTGGGCGACTGTCTGTGAGGAGTGTGGTGTGTTCTCCCTGTGTCTGTGTGGGTTTCCTCCGGGTGACTGTCTGTGAGGAGTGTGGTGTGTTCTCCCTGTGTCTGCGTGGGTTTCCTCCGGGTGACTGTCTGTGAGGAGTGTGGTGTGTTCTCCTTGTGTCTGCGTGGGTTTCCTCTGGGCGACTGTCTGTGAGGAGTGTGGTGTGTTCTCCCTGTGTCTGCGTGGGTTTCCTCCGGGTGACTGTCTGTGAGGAGTGTGGTGTGTTCTCTCTGTGTCCGCGTGGGTCCAAAAACACACGTTGGTAGGTGGATTGGTGACTCAAAAGTGTCCGTAGCTTTGAGTGTGTGAATGAATGTGTGTGTGTTGCCCTGTGAAGGACTGGCGCCCCCTCCAGGGTGTATTCTTGCCTTGCGCCCAATGATTCCAGGTAGGCTCTGGACCCACGGCGACCCTGAACTGGTACAGTTGTGTTGCTGGATTGTTTAAGTACTGCAGTGTCACTAATAAAAAAACATCCAGACAATATTGTTCTATGCCAAAAAACTGAAAACTGATGCCTCCTCCTGTAGCGTTGGAGGTTGTATTTTTTTTTTTACAAGGGAGATGGGTTTTGATGGGACAGTTGGCTGACAGAGTTTAAAAACTCCAGTAACACTGCTGCAAACTACACAACACACTACAAAACACACAACTGTGTCACTTCAATACTTCACCAAAATAACACCTACTTAAACTCTGCATAAATATCAGTGGTTTCTGATCATATGGAAAGTGTAGATAAAAAGTATGCGTGGCCAATGAATGTGTGTTAGTAGTGGCAACTCTGGAAACATGCAGCTTACAAACAGACCAGCATGTGTGTAAGTCTGTGTTCTGAAAAACATGTGCACTGTGAAAGCTGTTTTAATGCCTCATGCTGTTAGTGTCAGTGTGCTATTACCGACACAAGCACAAAGAACAGAAAAACCCCAACAAATCAACCACCACCTTCAGCTCTTGAAGCAATAAGGCAGGTGCAGAGTGCCTAAGTGTGGAATTCCCACCACAGAGCTCTGTGCAAAATGCATTAAGACAGAATATCGATCAAAGCAGGGCCTCAGTGAGATCAGCAGGGATAGCCATGAATCAAAAGGTTGCATGTGTGTGTTTTTCCCTCTCTCCGTGTTTTCTCTGTGGTGGAAGTTCGTGGGTCTTGTGTGTAAGCAGAGATCACTTTATTTGGTCTGTTCTACTCCCAGCGGCTCAGTCGATAAGGGATGCGTGTCTGTGTGTGTCAGGTTGTTTGTGCATGTACATGTCCGTGAAAGGGTATATGTATGTGTGTGTGTGTGTGTGTGTGTGTGTGTGTGTGTGTGTGTGTGTGTATTCTTGACCATGGCATTCTGACACATGATTAATAGGGTGTTAGCTGCAGCTCACCTTCTATCCTCTGTCCTCTTGGTGGCCTCTCTCTCTCTCTCTCTCTCTCTCTCTCTCATTACTTTATAACCTTTCTGTCTCCTGTGTCTCTTTTGATTTTCCTCTCCTTTCTCACAGCTGTTTTAATCGTTTTATTTTCCACTGTTCTTGCTAGTCTTTTTCCTTTTCTGTGTACTTTCTTTTTTCTTTTACTTGATTTTTTTTCTCTTCCCCACTCTGCTCCCATTTTCATTCCGTTTCTGTCATTCACTTGTGTCGTCTTCTCCCTCATATTTCTCTCTCCCACCCTCTATTTCTCTTTCAGTCCTTTCCTGTTTCTAAATCTGCTTTCTCATACATAGGCCTTTTCTGTATCTCTCCTTCTTTTATTCTATTTTCTTACTCCTATCTTTTCTTTTCTTTCCTTTCTTTGTGCCTTATTTTACCGATTTCTAGCTGTCTGTTCTCTCTCTCTCTCTCCCTCTGCCTGTTCTCTCTCTCTCTCTCCCTCTGCCTGTTCTCTCTCTCTCTCTCTCGCTCTTTTGATCTCTCTCTGTGTCTCTCTCTCTCTCTCGCTCTCTGTCTCTGTCTCTCTCTCTCTTTCTCTCTCTCTCTCTCTCTCACTTTGTCTCTCTCTCTCTCTCACTCTCTGTCTCTCTCTCTCTCTCTCTCTCTCTCTCTGTCTCACTCTCTGTCTGTTCTCTCTGTCTCTCTGTCTGTCTCTTACTCTCTGTCTCTCAGTCTCTCTCTCTCTCTCTCGGTCTGTTCTCTCTTTCTCTCTGTCTCTCTCTCTGTCTGTTCTCTCTGTCTCTCTCTCTGTCTGTTCTCTCTCACTCTCTGTTTCTCTGTCTGTTCTCTCTTTCTCTCTCTCTTTTTCTCTCTCTCTCACTCTGTCTCTCTCTCTCTCTCACTTTGTCTCTCTCTCTCTCTCACTCTCTGTCTCTCTCTCTCTCTCTGTCTCTCTCTCTGTCTGTTCTCTCTTTCTCTCTCTCACTCTCTGTCTCTCTGTCTCTCTCTCTCTCTCTCTTTCTCTCTCTCTCTCTGTCTCACTCTCTCTCTCTCTCTCTCTCTCTCTCTCTCTCTCTCTCTCTCTCTCTCTCTCTCCCTCATCCAATTATAGAGCCTATCATGTTAGATTTCCCAGACATTGCCTTTAAAAGGTTGCTGAGAAAAGAGCATGGTAGGGATCTGTGGAAGTCTTAATGAAGTTTAACCCTCTCCTTGGGACTCTGGCTCTGCTTTAGCTAATGATTGACTGAATCTGAACCTTTGGAGGATTTCTACAGCAAGCATGACCTCATAAAATATCACTAAAGGTTGTTATCATTGCCATGGTACCAGCCACATCACCTAATTGCTTATTGCCCTCGGGCTTTGAGAAATAACTCTCTGAATTGTGTGTTTATTTAATTGTTTTGTGTGTGCGCATGTTTGTGCCTTGTGTTTTGTTTATGTGGGTAACATATTGTAAAATCCCTGTACTTTTCCAGAAGGAATCAGGGTAGAAGCAATATTTTAAAGGGGCTATTTTTGCCCTCACTGAGATTCAGGGGCATTTTAGTCACAAGTGGGAGTGCATTGTGAAATATTCAAAATAGTATTTGAACTTGATCAGAATATTAACTAGCAACTTAATCTCAAACTGCATAAAATTTACAAATTAAGCAGTCTATAAATGCCCTTTTCTATTAATTGGGGTGGTGTGAAGGCTCTTGGATTGAGAAGTTCTCAGCAGTTCATTTTATTTACCAATTAAAATGTTCACAGTGTCATGTCAAGATCAAAGAGTGGAGCAATATAGGAATGTTTTTCGTAATGGTAGTCACTCATGTTGATTTTTGCGGGGGTTTTATGTCGTAGCGGTACATAATTTCATTTTACCCTTTCTCTCTGGTTGTTCCTGACTCTTGCAGGTGTATTTGCATTAATGTGTACAGGCCCCTCTTCATGTATTTCATCTCCAAATAATATCATTTATTTATTTAAAAAATATAACGAATTTAGTAATACATTCATTTGTTTTTTCTGTAACCGCTTCATTCTGTTCAGGATTGCGGTGTGTCCAGAGCCTACCTGGAATTCCAGTGCAACACAGGAACGCACCCTGGACAGAGCGCAAGTCCAACACAGGGCATCACACACACACACACATTTAGTCACTCACATCTATGGACACTTTTGAATATCCAGAAATTCTACAGGCATCTACAGGAGTGAGGAGTGTGGTGTGTTCTCCCTGTGTCTGCGTGGGTTTCCTCCGGGTGCTCCGGTTTCCTCCCACAGTCCAAAAACACACGTTGATAGGTGGATTGGCGACTCAAAAGTGTCCGTAGGTGTGAGTGTGTGAGTGAAGTGAAGGACTGGCGCCCCCTCCAGGGTGTATTCCCGTCTTGCGCCCAATGATTCCAGGTAGGCTCTGGACCCACCGCGACCCTGAACTGGATAAGGGTGTTACAGACAATGAATAAATGATCCAAATAGTGTTCTCCCTGTCTGTGTGTTTCCTCTAATGTTTGGGTTTCCTCTCATGATTCAAAAACACATGTTGGTAGGTGGACTGCGAGAAATTGCAGCTGTTTTGAGTGTATGAGTGAATGGGTGCATGCATGATGTCCAGGATTTGGCCTTGTGCCTTCTGCCTTGCTCCCAGTGGGTCCGGGTAGGCTTGGTACGAATAAAGCAGTGGAAAAAAGCAGTTATAGAAAATAAATAAAAGAATCAATGAATAAATGATCCAAATAATTTCAAAGCCAGTGATACTGAGGTCTAAGCTTAGTTGTGGCCAGTCCATTGTTCTGAGAATGCTAGCAGCTTCTTTGTTTGAAGAATCTTCTTTGTGTATCCTTTTAAAACATTTGAACCAAATATAATATTAACCTCTTTCTGTCTCACTCTCTTTTTTTCTGAGGTGAAATTTTCTGTGCCCTTCTGGGTCAGTAAGGAAGATGGGTTCTAAAGTTGCATGTGAGTCACTGTAATCGAGTTTCATCGTGGCTCGCGTGATGCTGTAACTCACTCAAAGGGACGCGACCTCAGAGCAAGGGAGAACCGAATAGAATAAACACAAACATGGCTTATCGTCTGTAATCACCAGCACGGCCGAGACATGACATTCACCTCCGTGTCCTCCCATGTGTTTGGACAGTACATTCATCACCGGAGCGCTTCACACAGCACTACCTCCGGTCTTATTGGATCATCTCTCTCTCACTCTCAGCTGCAACCTCATTTCTACCCAACCTTGCACCCCCTTTTTCTTTCTAGTCCACTTCTCCTCCTCCTTTTTGTTTTAGAGGTCCGGAATTAACAGAATCATTCATTCTTGTTACATCTCTCACTCTCTGCACAGTCTCTCCACCGCTCTAGCCTTGTGCGGCAGACATATGGCACGGTTCATTGTTGCTCTTCTTGCAGGTGACTCAATAAGCTTGCCTTAATTAACTTGTAAATTGGATGAATTTACACTTTGCCCTGTGCCAAAACACTTTTTACTGGCCCATTTATCCCCCCAGGTTAAGGGCACAGCCATCATGCTGACCGCTATTTACAGCAGAAATTAAGTCTTACTGTATATTGCTTTGCTGCTGAGGCCAGCTCAATAACGCAGGCTGGCTCATGATTAAAAAAAACTAGAAAAAAATAGGAAAGTAGAAAAAGTGTGAGATATGGCATGCATCCTGGGAGCTCTGCATCACTAAATGATTCAGAGAGACTGATTACTGGTGCCTATCTAGCAGCAATCCTCTTTTGATGTGTTTTTGAAGCACATTCATTTATTTCTGTTTTTCAATTTCAGCTCTCACACTGTGGAATATTATCTCTGCATGGTAATCATATGCTGGAAATCTGAATTTTCTAGTAATCTTAGGCAACAAATTTTTTTCCCCCATTTAATAATACATATTACAATTCCTCTGATTTTTCTAAACACGGCCTGCCAGTGAACGTAAAAGAAAGCCGCGTTTTATAACATAAAGATGGCCCCTCCCTTTCGCCTGAGAGCTAAAACGTATGCATGTCTATTGTTCCTTTCGCACATGAAAGGAATAACGGCAAATCGCTGGGAAACGCATCATTCAAAATGATGAATGTTGTGCTGCATCTCAACATCAGCTTCTAATCAGAGTGTGTGCCGGAATAAAGCTGTCCAAGCTTCAAAGAGCTCTCTTTTGAACTGCGGTGTGAGAAAGAGAAATGGCCAGTTGCAGGGTTTGGTTCCGTACAAGCACTCCTTTCTCACTTTTCCCATAATCCTCTAACCCCTGCCCTCCATGGAGGCCCTGCTCCCCCTGAGACACATGACTGAGAGCCTCACAATTCATCTACGGTACGACATGTCTGCCTCCCACAGACGACCTTTTTCATTTCTGTGTCTCACTCTCATTCGTCCTCTCTTTCGGTTTCGTATTCACATCATGGAATTATCATATTTCAAATATTGTCAATATAACATGTAAGAAATTTGTTAAAAGCCCAGGACATGCACGCACATACGGTCATAGACGTCTTATAGTAAGAATATTGTGCTTCATTTAGTAGTAACATTCGTTATAGCGCAGTGAGTGGAGTGCCCCCTGCTGACACTGTTATTTCTCTGAGACGGTCTGAATGACTTTTTGAAGTGTATTTACACTAAAAGTGTCTGAGAATCTGTTTTTAAAGGGATATCATAAATCTGAGCCATATTTTAGAACATATCCTGCATTAATGTGACTAATATAATTTTAAAATCTGTGTAGGAGTTCTGATATGAAGTTGTTGATATGAAGTTTTATTAGAAAACTGTCAGAAGAGATTGAGTTTAGAGATCTTGAAGCTGAGATCTTGCTTGTCAGTATATGCACGCCTTCAAAAAAAATTAAAACATGTTAAATCATTGGTACTGGGGCAGGTAGTTTCACTGTCACACAGCTCCAGGGACCTAGAGGTTGTGGGTTCGATTCCCGCTCCAGGTGACTGTCTGTGAGGAGTGTGGTGTGTTCTCCCTGTGTCTGCGTGGGTTTCCTCTGGGTGACTGTCTGTGAGGAGTGTGGTGTGTTCTCCCTGTGTCTGTGTGGGTTTCCTCCGGGTGACTGTCTGTGAGGAGTGTGGTGTGTTCTCCCTGTGTCTGCGTGGGTTTCCTCCAGGTGACTGTCTGTGAGGAGTGTGGTGTGTTCTCTCTGTGTTTGTGTGGGTTTCCTCCGGGTGACTGTCTGTGAGGAGTGTGGTGTGTTCTCCCCGTATCAGTCCAAAAACACACGTTGGTAGGTGGATTGGTGACTCAAAAGTGTCTGTAGGTGATTTTTAGTACGTAACGTATATAGAAATATTACAGGGAATTTTGAGAGAAGCTGATCATATGGTTCAGATGAGTTTGATTTTGAAATAAACTCTTTTTACTGCATTCATTGCTAGGTCACAGTTGGTGAATGCACTAGTGTTTGGTCCAAACCAGTCATAACACGAATAATGTAGCACCCAGACTGTGCTTTCCTGAAAATGGTCTTTCTTTCTGAACATTGTAATCCTTGTTTGGCCAAATTTTTTCCACCAGTTTGTGTGTGTGTGTGGCCCAAGCCTCCTATTGTTTTGTGAAACAGCCCTGCTAAATGCCCTGCTCTCATTCTGCTTCGCTTTCTATCTTCCACCACCCGCCACAGCCCAGCTAAAGGTGTTTGTCTCCTCTGTGGTGAGGATTACCTTTCCATCAGGAAAAGAATGAAGTGTGAAAAGCAATCTGAGAAACGCCACCCTTGCTGATATAGAACTTTGGCGGATGCAATTATGCCAATGACAGATCATTTTTGACCTTATCCTTCACTGCTGCGGATAGGAGTTGTGCTGTTCCTGTTGTTTGGTTTTTGTATTGTGTACACGGGAAAGCATGCCTTGCAAGGAGCGATGGCACGGCAGAGTTAACCAGATTTTTCCTACAGTCACTTACTTGTGTCACAGAGAGGGTGATGTCTGCGCTCACTCCCCTATTCCTCCACATTGTGCCTTCATTTTCAGGTGTTCCTCAGTGGGCTGGGTGCTTGACCAGACCAGCATCTTTGCTTTGGTGGATGCCTTCATGCAGAGATGTAAAGATCTGTTAGAGGTGAGCAAATATGTGAAATTTAAAGCAAGGTCACATGTAAACAACTTATATTTCACAAAACTTTAAGTTTCCTGAGTCACAGTCTTATACTTTCATCCTTTCATATAAGATCTCGAGGTCTGTCTATTTGCAGGAATCCATGGAAACCTTCAAATTTTGAAGTATTTTAACTGCTATTCTATTTGAATCTACGTCAAGTTGTACGTAAGCAAAGAGTTGTATATTATAAAGCAATGCACAAATATATTTGAATAGAAACTCTGTACCAGAAACTTATAGATGACATAACATTTTTTAAATAAAAAAGCAAAATGGCATTCAATTCAAATAAACTAAAATGGCAGGCATATGTTCCATTTGTAACATGACATTTTCCAAAGTAGTGGAACTTGTAAGCCAGAAGTCTAGTTTTATCTTCTATACACTGTGTGACTTCTGTCGGAGATACTATTTGTTCAAAGTTAACTGCTCATGACACTTGTAACTCATGCTTGATGAGTGTTCAAAATGAAACCATTGCCACTTAGGTTAAGGCTCCTTATGCAAGTGAAACATTTGCTTCATAAATTGTTCTACAGGGTGGGCCATTTATATGGATACACCTTAATAAAATGGGAATGGTTGGTGATATTAACTTCCTGTTTGTGGCACATTAGTGTATGGGAGGGGGGAAACTTTTCAAGATGGGTGGTGACTGACCATGGCGGCCATTTTGAAGTCGGCCATTTTGGATCCAACTTTTGTTTTTCAATTTTCGACTTATAAAATGTGTTCAAAGTGCTGCCCATTGTGTTGGATTGTCAATGCAACCCTCTTCTCCCACTCTTCACACACTGATAGCAACACCGCAGGAGAAATGCTAGCACAGGCTTCCAGTATCCGTAGTTTCAGGTGCTGCACGTCTTGAGGGTATGGTGTGGTGTATGGGGTACAAAGATAGTGAGGCCATTCTTCATCAACGGAAACCTCAAGGCCACTGGATCTGCGAAATTACTACATGATGATGTGTTTTCCTCTTTATGCACTGAAGCTGACACGTTCCCTGAGTTTTTCCAGCAAGATGGTGCACCACCACATTATGGGTGTCAGGTCCGAGCATTCCTAGAGGAAGAGTTTCCTGGAAAGTGGATTGGTCGTAGTGGGCCAGTTGAATGGTCCCCAAGGGCTCCCGATCTGACCCCCTTAGACTTTTATCTTTGGGGTCATCTGAAGGCAACACAATGGGCAGCACTTTGAAGACATTTTATAAGTGGTCAGAAACTTGTAAATAACTCATGAAAGAATAAAGTTACATTAAAACCAAGCACACCATTGTTTTTCTTGTGAAATTCCCAATAAGTTTGATGTGTCACATTCCCATTGAAAAAACAAAAGTTGGATCCAAAATGGCCGACTTCAAATTGGCTGCCATGGTCAGTCACCACCCATCTTGAAAAGTTTCCCCCCTCACATATACTAATGTGCCACAAACAGGAAGTTAATATCACCAACCATTCCCATTTTATTAAGGTGTATCCATAGAAATGGCCCACCCTGTAGTATCTTTCATTTATCCGATGTTATCCGATGCTTATGCATGTGTTATGTTTGTAGCCTTGCCAACCGATTAACTGTGTTGATATATGGGCTATTATATTAATGCATATGATTGCAGATTATTGTACCTTGCAAGTAAATGTAGGAAATATGTTGATGTTTAAGTGTATTATAGAATTGAAGTAAAGTCAGTATATGCTGACAAACCTGTGCTCTGACTATCACCAGCAGTTTCAGAGATGGCAGTGTAAACTGAATACGAGTTACAGCTTCATCCGTGTTGTATGAGAAAACCAAAACTAATTGTGATGACTGTATATGCGAAAGTCCTCATCTGACCAGTAGGTAAAAGGAATGCTAATTCACCAGCTCATTAGTTCATTACACTGGTCAATGAGAGGAGCCACAAATAATTATGAAGCTGTTAACACAGTTACATTTTGTTTTCAGCTGGTGAATCACAACCGCATGTAATCCCAGTCTCATACACACATACACTCTTCATAAAGGTTCTCTCATTCTCATGATCGAATATTATAACTGCAGAATGTTATTAATATTGTTAAGTGGTGTTAAAAGGACCTTCCATGTGTATATTTAATTGTAATTAATTGATTAAGCATGACTGAAGGGTTTTTCATGGATGTAATGCAGTTAAAACCTAAATCAATAAAGTAAATCATTATATATCAATAACTTAAAGATGCACGGTGTCAGTGAAGGACAACTCCCCAAAATATTTATGCTTCATTGATGTATGTGCTTTGCTATAAGCACTTGGCTAATGATCATAATGCACTACATGAACGTTGGTGTTTAACAGCACTAATTACTGGGCTAGTCCGTGAGTAATGAACAGTTGACATCAAAATGACCAGAATCTTCTATTTAAATGCCTTTTATTGATCTTATGCGCTAGACTATCTTGTGCTTTCCAGAGGAATAGCACAGACCGAGAAAAACCTTTATACAGGCTGATCTGTGAGTATGAAACAACATAATAATGGGCAATATCTGACATCAGGCACAGCTTATACAGATGTTGGAATACATTCATTCATTCATTCATTATCTGTAACCCTCATCCAATTCAGGGTCGCGGTGGGTCCAGAGCCTACCTGGAATCATTGGGCGCAAGGCGGGATTACACCCTGGAGGGGGTGCCAGTCCTTCACAGGGCAACAAAGACACACACACACACATTCACTCACACCTACGGATATTTTGAGTCTCCAATTCACCTACCAACGTGTGTTTTTGGACTGTGGGAGGAAACTGGAGCACCCGGAGGAAACCCACACAGACACAGAGAGAACACACCACACTCCTCAGACAGTCACCCGGAGAAAACCCACGCAGACACAGGGAGAACACACCAACTCCTCACAGACAGTCACTCGGAGGGAACCCACGAAGACACTGAGAGAACACACCACACTCCTCACAGACAGTCACCCGGAGGAAACCCACGCAGACACAGGGAGAACACACCACACTCCTCACAGACAGTCACCTGGAGGAAACCCACGCAGACACAGGGAGAACACACCACACTCCTCACAGACAGTCACCCGGAGAAAACCCACGCAGACACAGAGAGAACACACCACACTCCTAACAGACAGTCACCCGGAGGAAACCCACGCAGACACAGGGAGAACACACCACACTCCTCAGACAGTCACCCGGAGAAAACCCACGCAGACACAGGGAGAACACACCACACTCCTAACAGACAGTCACCCGGAGGAAACCCACGCAGACACAGGGAGAACACACCACACTCCTCACAGACAGTCACCCGAAGGAAACCCACGCAGACACAGGGAGAACACACCACACTCCTCACAGACAGTCACCCGGAGCGGGAATCAAACCCACAACCTCCAGGTCCCTGGAGCTGTGTGACTGCAACACTACCTGCTGCGCCAAATTTGTCAGTTTCACAAAATCACAACTAAGAAAGTGTTGAAAAAAACGCAAAATGGCTGACAGTGAAAACTATTCACCAGTGTTCTCCATACAGTGCAGTCTTGTGGACTGTTATGTCTCTTTGTAGTATCTTTGTACCTTTCCCAGTCCTTTTGATGCCTCTCATGCCATAGACTCCAGGTCTGAGGCACTGAATCTTACATTTTAGATATAACATTGTACATTTCCATCTGTCTCCCCTTTTATCTCTCTCTCTCTCTCTCTCTCTCTATACCTACCTCTACTTCTCTCTGTGAGGTGTGTGAATGTCAGCAGCAGTTTGCCCGTCGTAAGGAAGGCGAGCAGATGCCATTGCCATGCTTTGCAGGGCGCCAGGGGGCAGAGATCACCAGGAGCCTGCTGGAGATTGAGGCCACCTTCGACAAGAGCCTGCAGATCTTACGCTCAGTGCGCAAGGGCATTCTAGATGTCAAAAACACCTCCTGGCATGATGACTACAACAGGTAGGACGTGTGTGTGTGTTGAATGGGGCTGTTTGTCTGTTTTTGTGGTAAATTGCCGCTGTGAGCTGTGTGTTTGTATTTGTCTGGCTTGTTAACCTGTTGGCCTGTTAAGGGCCTGTTTCCTTATCTTGAAAGCCTTCCTATGCATTTTCCATTACTTTGAATCTACGCAAAGGTTTGCATTTATATTATAAAAATGCCTATATTCGGCCATTAACAATGCATGTCCAATTATGTGTGTAACCCGCTGGCAGTGGATTATCACGTTTGTATGTGTGTGTGTGGGTGTATGCCTGTTTATGTGCTTAGGGAAGTCAGAATGTGTGTAGATGACTGGTTTTGCAGTGGAGGGCAGAGCAGCATTGCTCCCTGTGGGTCTTACGTGCCCTGTTTGTCATTCAGAACTGTTTGTGACAGCAGGCAATTTGGCTGCTCATCTGAATATCATCATGAACAGTGGACAGAGCTTGTAGATGTGGGTGCATATGTATGTAGGGGACTGTGTGTGTGTGTGCTTTGAGGGTCTGGATAGGCTGCCGGCCCCCAGGGATTGCTGCTCCTGGCACCGTCCGACCTCTGGAAAGCGATCGGGTGTGTTTGTGTGTGATGGACAAGATGATGGATTGGGGTCGGGGGAGGTCATAGGGTTGGGATGTTGTTGCCAAGACAAACAGCTGTGCTTGTGTCTGGGGCAGGTGTTTCATAGTGCAGCAGCATATTGAGAGCAGCCAAATCAATACCAGGCTGCAATAAAGGCTGTGTGTGTAGGGTGTTTATCTCTGGTCTTTGTTTGATGATTTTGAACAGGATTTGCCGAATTTGTTTGTAGTACATACTGTCAAGTTCTGCCCGCCTCAGCTCCTTTTCTTTATGCTGCCCTTGGATTATTGAGACTCTGTTTCTCGCTCTGAATGGATGACACAGCCTGTTCTTCTTTTCCAAGAAGGTCCACATGCCATGCAGTCCTGGTTTGTTTCTTGTTGTTTAGTTTATCCTCCAGACCCCCACGTGCTGTAGACTCCATGACCTCTTGATTTGTTTGTGTGTGTGTGTGTGTGTGTGTGTGTGTGTGTGAAAAGGTTCCGGGCAGGAGTGAAGGACCTTGAGGTGATGATGCAGAATTTGATCACCACAGCTTTTGAAACGGTCAATTCAGTGGAGGAAGGGGTCCAGCTGCTCGACGTCTTCCAGCATCTGTCCGCTCGAGAGGTCTCGTCTCTTCTTTTTCTGTTATATTTAAAGAGAGAGAGAGAGAAAGAGAGAGAGAGAGAGAGAATATGGGAGCTAGGTGCTCCTGGACTTTTGTGTAGTACAATCACCTTCACACACCTCTTTCTCTCACCCACATGCATTCAGCTGCACTGACTATGCTGTAAACACATTAGTCCCTAAATCAGAGCATTCAATTCCTTCACCTTTTGCTGAGAATATAAAGGATCCTTTAGTTTGTGGTATTTTGATATGATCAAGCAATGAACAGTGTGCTTTTTCTTAAGAGACCACACAGACGCTCCTGTTCTCTTACATCAGCTTTTTGTCTGCTTAGCTCTTGTTCTCTCAGATCCTTTCAGCTATAGAGCATTCGGAGCAGGTGCTAATGCTCCCCCCAACACACACACCCACACACACACACACTCAGCCTTCATTGGAGGGCTGGGCTCTTTGTTATCTTCAGCATATGTCATTAAGATCAATTTACCTCAGCCTAAGGTAATTATCACGGTTTAACTTGCTCTCAATTTTTTTGTCCCTCTGCCGTTATCCGTCTCCCCTCTGTGTACTTGTATTTCTGCCTGTCTCTTTCTGTCTTACTCTCAGGCTATTAAGAGGACCATAGATAGAAAGACGGTGGATGTGTACACTCTGTTCAGTAAGGAGCTGTATCTAGTGAATAAGGAGCTGAGCCAGAAGGTGTTTCACACTCCTGCACACATGCCCCAGAATGCCGGGCAGGCTCACTGGGCCCGAGCTCTCCGTCGTCGCATAGAGAGACCGATGGAGGTGTGTGTTTGTGTGTCCTTGTGTATGTTTGTTCTTATTCTAGTCTTTACAATAGTGCTACGATTACACAAATTACATGTGTGCAAAAGATGTCCCCAACAGCACTGAACCCTACTTCTATATAATAAGCTATTTTGATTCCCATTATAAAATATTGGACACCATTCATTCATTATCTGTTACCGCTTATCCAGTTCAGGGTCGCGGTGAGTCCAGAGCCTACCTGGGCGCAAGGCGGGAATACACCCTGGAGGGGGCGCCAATCCTTCACCACACACACTCACACCTACGGACACTTTTGAGTCGCCAATCCACCTACCAGCATGTGTTTTTGGACTGTGGGAGGAAACCGGAGCACCCGGAGGAAACCCACGCAGACACAGGGAGAACACACCACACTCCTCACAGACAGTCACCCGGAGGAAACCCACGCAGACACAGGGAGAACACACCACACTCCTCACAGACAGTCACCCGGAGGAAACCCACGCAGACACAGGGAGAACACACCACACTCCTCACAGACAGTCACCTGGAGAAAACCCACGCAGACACAGAGAGAACACACCACACTCCTCACAGACAGTCACCCGGAGGAAACCCACGCAGACACAGGGAGAACACACCACACTCCTCACAGACAGTCACCTGGAGAAAACCCACGCAGACACAGGGAGAACACACCACACTCCTCACAGACAGTCACCCGGAGGAAACCCACGCAGACACAGGGAGAACACACCACACTCCTCACAGACAGTCACCCGGAGGAAACCCACGCAGACACAGGGAGAACACACCACACTCCTCACAGACAGTCACCCGGAGCGAACCCACAACCTCCAGGTCCCTGTGACACTACCTGTTGCACCACCGTGCCGCCCCATATCGGACACCAACAATTTGTGAACTATTTCTGGTGTATATTGGTAACCCCCACCAATTACTACTTTCATCTCTTTTAATGATGCCCCTAAAATCAGGACACTCATGCTAATTGTGTCCATTTGTGGGGCGACTGGATTACTGTTAGTACTGAGGGATGTTATGTATTATGCGTTATTTTTCTGTGTTACAATATTAGCTGTAATTTTCACTCAAATAATATAGGCCAAGGTTTTTTTTGTTTTTTTCCATTGGTTATTTAACAGTTCACAGATGAATTGCTCCACTTTGTTGTAGTTATGGTAACGCCCTGCTGACAACTAGAACATTGTAGGCACCTAGAGTTTAATGCACATTGTCAAGTTCCTGTTTTTTTGTTATATTTGTTTTAGATTTCCTATAACATATCAAAGTCAAATCAGATTTATTCGGAAGACAACAGTGTCATATGTGTAAATATTTGTGACAAGAGTTGTGACAGTGCTACCTTGGGAATAACACTAAACTCCACACATTTTCTCCTCTTTTTTGTGATGTCAGTTCTTATCAGCACTGAAATATTTCTGCTGTTTAAAACACCTGAGGCAAAAAATTGTGATTTCCACAACAGTTTGCAACACCAGCGAGAAAACCTAGATCTTGAACTTGAAGAAAAATATTATTCATTCTTTCATTTATTGTCTGTAACCCTTATCCAGTTCAGTGTCGCAGTGGGTCCAGAGCCTACCTGGAATCATTGGGCGCAAGGCAGGAATACAACCTGGAGGGGGCGCCAGTCCCTCACAGGGCAACACACACACACACACACACACATTCACTCACACACTCACACCTATGGACAATTTTGAGTCGCCAATCCACCTACCAACGTGTGTTTTTGGACTGTGGGAGGAAACCGGAACACCCGGAGGAAACCCACGCAGACACAGGGAGAACACACCACACTCCTCACAGACAGTCACCCGGAGCGGGAATCGAACCCACAACCTCCAGGCCCCTGGTACCTGCTGCGCCACCGTGCCGCCAAGAAGAATATTACTTCATTTTTATTATTATTTTTAATATATATATAAATGGTATATTAGCCTCCTCCAGGGTGTGTTCCCGCCTTGTGCCCAGTGATTGCGGGTAGGCTCCGGACTCACCGCGACCCTGAGCTCGATAAGGGTTACAGACAATGAATGAATGAATGAATGAAACAGACAGCAGTGTCTCCTGGAAGTTTGGGGGGAAAAGTGTACATATGTGCAAGTGTCTGAAGCTGGGTTTTGAAGTTTTCCGGTCCCAGGGCTGTGTCAGCTACTACAAAGCGTAGTGTGACTCTTGGAAACAACTGACTGAGAGTGATTTAGAATGGAGCTGTGGAAGCAGGTGGATCAATCAGTCACCGACTCAAAGCACATCTGAAGAATCGCTTTATGGCCGTTTATTTCAGTCTTAAATGTCAGGTCTTTGAAGAAGTGCATCAGAGAGCTGAGCGTGGATGTGCCATTACACCGCAGAAGCCCTGTGTATAGACAATAAGGAGAGTACAGGCGCTTATTAGCAGGGCTGTGTCCAGTGTGTGCGCAGACTCCATCAGCCCAGCTCTGTAGGGCTTTAGGTACAAATGAATTCGATTACTGCCTATCCCCTCCACTGGTCTGAGACCGGCCTGTGTCACCGTGCAGCTTAACTGTGCTGAAAGGTCCTGGGAGGTGTGAGCTGCTGGACTCAGCAGGGTCCATGGCCAGGCTGTTGGGGGAGAGGCAGAGGGCAGTGGGAGCGGCTCTGAAGCTGGAGCTCAGCCAGACACCTTTCAGCCTCACTGGCCCTAACGCTATTAAACCCAGCTGCTCTGCTACACCTCCTCATCCGCCCACATGAAGCCGCCCTACTTCTTTACCTCTCTCATGCTCTCCCCCTCTCCTCACCCCGCCAGGTCTCTCTCTCTCTCTCTCTTCCTGTTACTAACTCTTTTTCTTTCTTTCTTTCTTTCTCTCTCTCTTCCGCATCTCACTTTTTCCTCCTATTTGCCTGAGCCTCATGATGTGTCCTTCTCGCTTTACCTCTCTCTCTCTTTACCTCTCTCTCTCTCTCTTTTCCTCTTACTAACTCTTTTTCTTTCTTTCTTTCTTTCTTTCTTTCTCTCTCTCTCTCTTTCTCTCTGTCCCGTTCTCTCTCTTCCGCATCTCACTTTTTCTCCTATTTGCCTGAGCCTCATGATGTGTCCTTCTCGCTTTACCCCTCTTCTCCCTCTACCTCTCTCATGCTCTCCCACTCTCCTTACCCCCAGTTTCTCTCTCTCTTCCTGTTACTAACTCTTTTTCTTTCTTTCTCTTTCTCTCTTTTTCCCTCTCTCTCTTCCTGTTACTAACTCTTTTTCTTTCTTTCTTTCTTTCTTTTTCTCTCTCTCTTTTTCCCTCTCTCTCTGTTACTCTTTGTTTCTTTCTTTCTTTCTTTCTTTCTTTCATTCTCTTTCTCTCTCTCTCTCTTTTTCCCTCTCTCTCTCTCTCTCTCTCTCTCCCCCGTCTCACTTTTTCCTCCTGTTTGCCTGAGCCTCTTGCTGTGTCCTTCCCTCTTTACCCCTCTTCTCCCTCTACCTCTCTGGCTCTCCACTGTGTTTAAATTCAGTTTTCCGCCTTCATTTAGAACACAGTTAGGACCAGGAGAGGGCCTTAATTGTACACAGATTTGATTTGCTTGCATTTTCTGCACATTACAGATGGCAGAAAAAAAAATCCCCTTTAGAAACAAATAGAAGGCAGGATTCAAAGATTAATGTCAACCGTATGAGGAGTGCAGTCTGGGCAATTTCTAAACCTCATGCAGTTTACAAGCTTAGCGTGTGTGTTTGGGTGAGGTGAAGTGAAGTGCGTTTACATGTGTGGATTAGTGTGCATAATGTTTTTGATTTAGTTGTGTGATGGTGTGTTTTAGATTGTGTTTGGGGCCTCGGATGTCTTTTGTCTTTCTGAGTTTCCTGAACAAATGTTACATGTTTGTAAACTTGTTCATTTTGATTCGTTGACTGATGTGTTTAATTCTCTCATCTGTGTGTGTGTGTGTGTTTATAGACTGAACGTTTTTAATGGTACAGGAGTTTGAGACCGGCCTGCAGAAGATACCCCACATTATGTCTTTACAGAGCAACTAACCATCAGCAAACATCCTGTTTTGTTGTTGTGGTTTCCCCCCAATGTGCTTTTACACAGATTTACTTTAAGGATTATTATATCTGTTTCAGTCTTAAATTCAGTCTCAGTGTTATATAAAGACATATATATGCGCATACTATGTGTATAATTTATATACAATCGTGTGTGTGTGTGTGTGTGTGTGTGTGTGTGTATGTATGTTCCTTAAACTATTTAGGTCCTGCAGCGTGCCCACTTCATGCCTCAGATTGGCAGTGGTGAGGAAGTGCGCGTGGCGCATGAACAGTTGGTGCAGACGCTGGACGAGCTGATCAGGCGGATGTTCAGTGCGTGGAGCCAGAGTCTGGACCGGCAGAGCTTAAAAAAACTCGAGCAGAATCTCTTGATTCGCTGCAAAGAAAAACCAGGCATGCTGGACATCAACTTCGACAAGTATGTGCCTCCACATACTTATGCACACACAGACTCAGTTGGAGGCAGCCTCCATCATGTCTGTATAGCTGGAAGCAGTTAGAGCTTGCATATAAAAAGCCAAATTCCTCTTTGGTTCAGCTGTTCTGGACAATGACAATTTTGTCTCGGATTTGGGGCTTAATTAGAGAGTTATGGCTTTAGACATCATCAGCTGCGGTTCATGTTACGTTCACTTTCCTCTTGCACAAACACTCACTCGCTAACCTAAACACAAACACACACGCATTGGGCCCGGGTTCATTTGTATGAGGCTGACAGGTTTGTGTGACTTGTGCAGGAACCTGCTGAAGATGTTTAATGAGATTCATTACTGGGAGCGGCTGCAGTTCGAGATTCCTCACTATGTGTCTGAAATTTACCAACGCAGAGAGAACCTACGAACCATGAGGGAGAACGTCCTGCTGGTGGTTAGAGACTACAACAGGTCTGCACATGTCTCTACACTTTAGTATACACACTGGGGTGAGAAGAGCCAGTGGGCGAGTGGACCCTCTCCGATCATGCACTTTCACGGTCATGTGACCTTACATTTTTGGACCACCCATGTAACCCAACAAACTAGAATTGTAGCGTATCAGATATAAATATATTTACACAGTCAGTTAGCTACATTTTAGCCTGAATAGGTAAGCTAGCTAGTTTAATTCCAAAATGGTGGTTATAAGCCAAAATGCGCATCCTTGATAAATGGAACGTTAAAGAGTCATTTGTGCTGGTATTTTAATTGTTACGTTTTTTTTTTTTTCTGCATTTGGTATTCATCAACGCCAGTGTTAATTTGGGCCGCACTTTCTGATTTCATTTTAGACTTAGTCTTTTGACTAATATGGTTTTTTTTAGTTTCAATGACTTTTTTATAGGGTTTTATTGAACTTTAGTTTGTTTAAAACTTTAACGATCAAAAATACAAACAATTAACGATATTGAAATTCTTCATTCATTTGATTTTATGTGTTTTAAGTTCACGTCAAAGAGAGAAATAAATATTTATTTGTTTTTGAAAGAGTTAAAATATCTTTAAGATTCAGATTCAGTTAAACGGTCAGTTTACCCCAAGATGGCGACTCCTATCTTGTAGATAACCTCGGGCAAAATGAGGCTCAGGGACACTGTATAAAAAGCTATATTTTTCTTATGGATGCATTCTGTTCAGTTTCTATTTCATTTTATTTCAGCATTTTTTGTATATTTTTCCCTTATGTTGAGGACCACACACAAGTAAAAACATCTCATCTTACCCCACACTTTTAAATACAGTACACTGTTAAATACAGGGTACATCCTTTTGCACCACTATAGAGCATTTCTGAACATCCTAAAAAGGATGAAAAAGCTTTTTTTAGGATTTTAAAAAGGTTTTTTTTTCCCAATATTGTTTTGGGCCTTGTCATTTGCATACAGATTTTTATCCAGATTTTAATAATAGACCTGACCCTTTATTAGGTACAGTAGGTGGTTAAAACTTCAAGATCTTTGCTGTTAAGAAAAGTTGTTCTTCATTAATTGCACCATTTGCCTGCTCAGTCTTTCATAGACTCCTGAACCCCTACCCATTTTAATTTCCGAAAGACTCAGCTTCTTTGAGATGCACCAAATACGTAACTGCATTCTTTTTTACATTCCTACGGTTTCTATTTATAGGGCACAAGGCAGGAACACACCCTGGAGGGGGCGCCAGTCCTTCACAGGGCGACACACACTCACTCACATCTATGGATACTTTTTTTTAAGTCGCCAATCCACCTACCAACGTGTGTTTTTGAACCACACGGGGAAGAACACACCAAACCCCTCACAGACAGTCAGCCAGAGCGTGACTTGCAGGTCTCGGGAGTTGTGTGACTGCGACACTACCTGCTGCGCCACCGTGCCACCCTCTAAAAATGATTTATTCTAACGCATAATCAGAGTTTCCACGGATCGTTAAAAAAAACGTAGAAAGGTTTAAACTAGATTTAAATTTGAGGTCATGAAATTGCTGAAAATGTCTCATTTCTATATATTACATGTATTAAACCAGTCAGGCAAATGTATACTGTGTAGGAGAAAGTATGATGCTTTAGTCCTTTGGGAGTCCTTTCGAGATTCAAGACCAGTTGTAGTTTGCCCAGCTGAGACCTGAATCACAAAAACTGGTGGCACCGCTACGCTCTAAACCTGTGCTTTTAACATGTTCCCCAGTCAGGGAACTTCAATTAAGATAAGCTACAGCTCTCACTCTGCCTCACACACTGCAAGTTACACAGGGAATATAATTTGTCAGTACCCTGCAGAATCATAATAATCATCCACTCCACATATCTCCAACCTTAGACAGGATTGTTCGTTTGTAATTCATCATTCCGAAGGAGTATTCAAGGTTTTCATTGCACACTTGGGTTGTTTTGTAAGTTTTCCACAAACACTCACTCTCGCATAAAATAAAATGGTCTTGCACACTTGTGTCCTCAGGTATAAAACAACTCACACTCATGTTCCGGACCCACTTAGTAGTGTATAATAACATCCTACCCTGCTCAAATAAGCTTTTCAACACACACTCACACAAGCACACTCTCATACACACACACACACACACACACACACACACACACACACACAAATACAACAGTGCCACTTCAGATTCAAGTACCCATTGTAGTGTTTAGAGAGACCCAGTGAATCATCAGCACCGGTATTGTCACCACATTTAATGCATTGTAGAGATGCCAGCTGGAAGTAAACACTTAAACCCAACAAAAGCCAAACAAGCATTTCCCCATAGACGGCATTCTCTCAAAAATAATTTTCAGCAGAAACCTATTAACCAAACATTAAATCACTGTTGTTCTTATTTTCATGAAATTGTATTTCGTCTTTCTAAAAGCGCTGTTCAAATTGCCTTAATGCTAAAGTGCTAAATAGAATTAATCTGTATACGTATTCCTTTGGATTAATGTACAGAACATTTGTATGCTACCTCAGGATCATCACAACCCTTCCCGCTGATGCGCTGGGCCTGTTTCGGGAGCGGATACGTTTTCTGGATAAGAAGATCCAGCCAGGCCTGTCCAAATTGCTGTGGTCCTCTAAAGAAGCATCCAACTTCTTCATCAGCGAGTGCAGATTTCATGCCAGCAAGGTCAGCAGCCACGAACCCACTTACAAACACAGATTTGTCTCCTACACAACTCGAATAGGTTCCAGTGCCTTCACTGATGCTCGCACACAATTCGCAGCCTAAATGGATTTTAGAATGCACCTGAACTTGAATGTTCTAACATAAATATATAATAATATAAGTATAATAAATAATTGTAGCCCTCAAGTCAAAAATATGAAAAGGGAATTAGTAACAGTGTTATCTGTGTCTAACCTTCCTATATCTCTGTGTGGAATGGTGTCGAACCTTCCTGTATCCTTGTGTGGAATGGTGTCGAACCTTCTTGTATCCCTGTGTGGAATGGTGTCGAACCTTCTTGTATCCCTGTGTGGAATGGTGTCGAACCTTCCTGTATCCCTGTGTGGAATGGTGTCGAACCTTCCTGTATCCCTGTGTGGAATGGTGTCGAACCTTCCTGTATCCCTGTGTGGAATGGTGTCGAACCTTCTTGTATCCCTGTGTGGAATGGTGTCGAACCTTCTTGTATCCCTGTGTGGAATGGTGTCGAACCTTCCTGTATCCCTGTGTGGAATGGTGTTGAACCTTCCTATATCTCTGTGTGGAATGGTGTCGAACCTTCTTATATCCTTGTGTTGAATGGTGTCGAACCTTCCTATATCCCTATGTGGAATGGTGTCGAACCTTCCTATATCCCTGTGTGGAATGGTGTCGAACCTTCCTATATTCCTGTGTGGAATGGTGTCGAACCTTCCTGTATCTCTGTGTGGAATGGTGTCGAACCTTCCTATATTCCTGTGTGGAATGGTGTCGAACCTTCCTATATCTCTGTGTGGAATGGTGTCGAACCTTCCTATATCTCTGTGTGGAATGGTGTCGAACCTTCCTGTATCCCTGTGTGGAATGGTGTCGAACCTTCCTATATCTCTGTGTGGAATGGTGTCGAACCTTCCTGTATCCCTATGTGGAATGGTGTTGAACCTTCCTATATCTCTGTGTGGAATGGTGTCGAACCTTCCTATATCTCTGTGTGGAATGGTGTCGAACCTTCTTATATCCTTGTGTTGAATGGTGTCGAACCTTCCTGTATCCCTATGTGGAATGGTGTCGAACCTTCCTGTATCCCTATGTGGAATGGTGTCGAACCTTCCTATATCTCTGTGTGGAATGGTGTCGAACCTTCCTGTATCCCTATGTGGAATGGTGTCGAACCTTCCTGTATCTCTGTGTGGAATGGTGTCGAACCTTCCTGTATCTCTGTGTGGAATGGTGTCGAACCTTCCTATATCCTCGCAGCATGGGCACTCAGCATTGTATTACAAATTTAAACTCCAGCCTATATTTTTACCATCAGTGTACACAGCAGAGACTGTGAATTTATCAGTTGAGTCGAGTTTGTGGTTTGTGTGACTGTGGTAGGACAGTACTTAGAGGTGCGTGATTAGATGGTTTGTAGTCACCTCAGGCGTTGTGGGCCTAGAAGCAGACATGGTTATAACAGCTACAGAAAGCATCAAGCTGCAGTGGACTGTGTGTTACCACAACTGCCTGGTGACATCTTTTATTATATGAAGCCAGCAAAGCCGAATTTAAGCCTTCAGTTTAATGGGTTGTAAAGCAGAGCCTTAAAGGGATTCAGAATAGTATTATGAGAGCACATAGAAAGCTGTTTAGAATAGAGGCACGTTTAGAGCACTAGTGGAACAAGCACTAAAATGCTTTTTGCTCCTCTTTAGAATGGGAATCCCTGTGAAAACACTGCATTCAAAAAGGAGTGAGGATTTGGATACAAATATGTGTCAGTACACAGTGAAATGATACCTGCTGTCCCGGTATTTTTAATACAAATGACTGAGAGAATAGCATTTACCTTTCCTGAAGATCAAATCTGTCAGAATCTGTCACAAAAAAAAAACTGATGACTGTCAGCTAGTTTTTACAGGTGGGAGTGTGCGGTTTGTGGAAAAAGAAACCGTTTGTTAAAGTAAGCAAGGTGTTTTTCTGTCTGTTTTGTTGTAATGTCACAGTTTTAGACTGCGATGGTTCAAACACAGTATCTACGCTACATACAGAAAATTCATTCATTATCTGTAACCCTTATCCTGTTCAGGGTCGGGTGGGAATACACCCTGGAGGGGGCGCCAGTCCTTCACAGGGCATCACAGACACACACTCACACCTACGGACACTTTTGAGTCGCCAGTCTACCTACCAACGTGTGTTTTTGGACTGTGGGATTAAACTGGAGCACCCGGAGGAAACCCACGCAGACACAGGGAGAACACACCACACTCCTCACAGACAGCCACCCGGAGGAAACCCACGCAGACACAGGGAGAACACACCACACTCCTCACAGACAGCCACCCAGAGGAGACCCACACAGACACAGGGAGAACACACCACACTCCTCACAGACAGTCACCCAGAGGAAACCCACGCAGACACAGGGAGAACACACCACACTCCTCACAGACAGTCACCCGGAGGAAACCCACGCAGACACAGGGAGAACACACCACACTCCTCACAGACAGTCACCCGGAGGAAACCCACGCAGACACAGGGAGAACACACCACTCCTCACAGACAGTCACCTAAATACATTCATTAAAACCATTCATCTCATCCATAAGTATATTTTAGTCATAATCAGGGGGCTTATTAATCAACTAACACCAAGCTTCCACATTTTGTGTGCATCCCAATACCAGTAGGAATGCTAAAATGTTCAGCTAGTAGAGACTGGGGCTTCAGAAGCCTGTGTCTGTGATTGGTCTGAGGATATTTTTGCAGCCAATCATTTAGGTTGTTTCTCCCCTGTGACATTCAGTTGCCCTGTCGGCGTGTCATTGGTCACAAATGACATTCCTTCATAAGAAAAGGCTGCTGGCCAATTGCTTTGTCATATGCTAATACGATTGTATGATTGGAAAATCTGTTTTTAAAAATGTAGAGGACTGAAAGGTAAGGTATTCATGTTCTCTAAACCCCCCCCACACACCCCACCCCAAGATTCTAATGCACAGTTATCCATCTTTACATCCCATTAATGCTTTTACAATATTCCTGTACTCCATACCGCAATATGTATGCAGGATCATTGCCACTTTGATCAAAAAGAGCAGAAACCTATTAACAGGAGATGAATGCCTGCTATGAATGTCTGTCTATTACAAAGCATCTGTATTAGGGTGAAATATATTATAAACTGGCAGTTGCTTTCAGTGATGTGGTAAACACACACACACACACACACACAAGCGGAGAGGGAGAGCCCCATCCTCTGTAATAAATGCCACACAGGCACCGCGAAGCATAAACAACCTCAGAATTCACATTGCGAGCCAGCCAGCCTTGGTGCAGTGCCACCACTACGGCCTGGCTGCTCTCGCTCTCTGTTTCTCTCTCTCTGTCTCTGTCTCTGTCTCTCACTGTGTGCGCATCAGTGAGAGGGAGAGCAAAAGCTGGGGGAAAGATCAGGTTCACGTCAAAGTCAATGTCAGACATCGGTGAAGCCCAAAGTCAAGAGCTGGCAGCAGCTTTAGTGGCAGAGAAGTGTGGATAGCAGGACAGGAGTAGTGTTTCAACATATTTGAGCTGACACGATGGAGAAGAGACTTGGAAACCAGCATGGTCACACACACACACTCACTCGCTTTCACAGAGACTCCTGCTTTCATTCGTACGCTCACACACACACAAAACCCAATTTTGTTTAAGAAATGCTTGTGTGAACAACTCTGTCTTAAGGTTCTTTACCCATTTTTAATAAAACAAACATACACACACACACACACACACACACACACAAATGCACATACTTCCACATATGCACACACACACACACACACACACACACAAATGCACATACTTCCACATATGCACACACACACACACACACAAATGCACGTACTTCCACATACACACACACACACACACAAATGCCCATACTTCCACATATGCACACACACACACACACACAAATGCACATACTTCCACATATGCACACACACACACACACACGCACATACTTCCACATATGCACACACACACACACACACACGCACATACTTCCACATATGCGCACACACACACACGCACATACTTCCACATATGCACACACACACACATGCACATACTTCCACATATGCGCACACACACACACACACACACACAAAGCCTCCCTTTGAGGCTTATTCAATGCAGCATTCTTTATCCTATGAAAGCCATGAAATCCAGATATGGAAGCTTGGATGTGGAGCTACGAGAGAGAGAGAGGGAGATTACTCTCTATATGAAATGGACTCAGCTTTAGCAAAAAAATAAATAAATAAATAAATAAAAAAACCTCCAAACCCTCTGAACATCGCCTCAGTAACGCCAGTGCTCCACACGCTGAATGGTAGGTGCAGCATGAGGAAAGCCCGATGCTTTAGGGATAAAGCCTGTCTCCTTTGATTCTAGGCACAGCACGTGTGTGAGCTGAGGAGCTGGAAATGATATGCTTCCTGTGTAATGTGCTCTGTTAAATAAAGAAGACACAGTCTGCAGATAAATCCCCTAGGAAAAGTCCTGAAGTGAATTCAAATGTGCTTTCTGTTTTTCTTCTCCACTCTCACCTCTGATACTTTCAAATACTCTTCTCTTCTCTTCTCTTCTTTTACCACCCTCTATAACTCTCATTTTCTTCTGTTCTTTTTTCTCTTCCTCTGCCTGTATCCTCCTTCTCTTCTCCACCCCACACGGATCATAAGTATTTATCTGTCTGTCTCTCATCCCCTCTACAGGTGCAGTTAATAGTAGATGAATATAAGGCTGCTAATCTGGCTATTTCTAAGCACTGTGGAGAGATCAGTGAGCAGCTTCTGGTGTTTATGGACGGCAGAACTGTTTACAGAGATTTGGAGTTTGAGGAGGCTCAACAGGTTCATCAGCAAAGCCAGCTGCTTCGAATCAAAGCTGCACACCAAGATATAGTCAACATCATGAGCCGAGGCTATGAGACCTTCCGCAATGATGGATCAGAGGTGTGTATGAGTTTGTGTTAAAGGGCAGCAGCTTTGCTCTTGTAAGCAACTTTGTCTGTGTGAGTCATGGATATACGCAGGTGAGTGTACGTGTTATCTGTTGGTTTCCAGGTGTGATTATGTGCATGTGTACTCTAAGACCAGGTGCGTGACTTGATTGCTGGCGCGTGTTAGTGTGTGTCGTCCAGCGTGTGGACTTCTCTGTTAAGAAAAGGTGAGTTACACTGTGTACTGTGTGTTTGAATTCAGGTACAGGAGCACTGGGTGACGTACACCGAGAAGATGGATCGTATGGTTGAGGAAGCTTTGCGTCTGAACGTCAAGTGGTCCCTACTGGAGCTCTCCAAAGCAATCAATGGCGACAGCAAGACTTCCCCTAATCCTCTGTTCAGAGTGCAGGTGGTTCTGAGACAAGACTTGCCAGGGTCTACCGCTCAGGTACACCCTCCCACCTCTACACCCCACGCATCAGTCACTACGAAACAATGCAGGGCAAGGATTTAGTTATTCCTATTAATTATAAACCAGTTGGAAGTTAGGTTAAAGCTTACACACTTGACCTTCATTTTCTTCGCTTTCACAACTGAATAAATTGCTCATGTCAGTCTCCACAAATTAGCTTCTTTTTCCTGAATACCTGATGGTGAAAATGTTATCCACCCTTTGCATAGTGCTCTTTTTTTTTCCATACATTAGTTCTGTACATCACATGTTAATAAATTGCCCAGTGTACCATTGATTGTAAAGGAGAATGCGTCCAATATTCTAACCTAGGTTTTTGGAAATTGAACGGGCTGTGGAACTTACAAATGACTGAAGGGGAATGGGATTACGCCATTCCACTCTGCACGTGCTTTATGGATTTGAAGAAGGCGTGTTCGCTGAGATATTCTGTGGGCCAGGGTCAGTCCAGCGACCCGTATGGTCCTTGTACTCTCGGAGTTTGTGTTGTGTTCGCATCCTTGACAGTAAATCAGACTTGTTCAATGTAGGCACTGGACTCCTGTGTCAGGGCTGTGCCTTGTCTCAACTCCTGTTCCTGATATTTATGGACATGGTGGCACTGCATAGTCTAGGACAGGAGAGTTTCCGTTGAGGTGGCATCTCTGATATTTGCAGACGACGGGCAGTTTTGTTCTTCTGGCTTCCTCACGTAGAGGCCTCCATGCGTTCACTTGGGCGATTTGCAGCTAAGTGTGAAGCTGTTGGTGTGGGATCAGCACCTCCACATCGGAGGCCATGGTTATCTCCCGGAAACTGATGGCACGCTCCCTTCAGGTTGGGGGTAAGAACCTACTCCAAGTGAAGGAGTTCAAGTATCTCAAGGTCTTGTTCATGAGTGATGAGAAAAGGGGTTGTGAGGCTGACCATCATGGTGAAGAGGGAGCTGAGCCATAAAGCAAAACTCTCAATTTACAAATTACTCTACGTACCCACTATCACCTATGGTCATGAGCTCTGGGTAAATAGCGAAAGAACGAGATTGAGGATGCAGGAGGCTTAAATGAGTTCTCCCTGATGAGTGGCCGGTCGTACACTCCATGATACAGTGAGGATCTCGGTGATTAGGGAGGAGCTTGGAGGAGTTTCGTTGTCCTTCGCATTGAGGGGAGGCAGTTGAGATGGTTTGGGCATCTGATAAGTATGCCTCCCAGACATGCTGAAGGAGTTATATCTCCCAGTTGGCTCAGGAACTCCTGGGGATTTCCCAGAAGGAGCTGGTTGAAATTGCATGGGACAGAGATGCCTGGGCTTCTTTGCTCACCCTGTGTCACCACGACCCTGAAATGTATGAAGCAGAGAGGATAATGATTATCATAATGATGATTGGATATTATGTATAATCAGGGGGCAAGACCTCCCACCAGGAAGAAGAACAGTCACACTGCATGATGTCCATCATGCGCAAGTTAACTGCCATTAATGTCATTATTAAAAACAAAAATGATAGTAAATCTGGGTGGCACGTTGGAACAGCTGGTAGTGTCGCAGGCACAAAGTTCCAGGGACATGGAGGTTGTGGGTTCAAGTCCCGCTCCGGGTGACTGTCTGTGAGGAGCGTGGTGTGTTCTCTCTGTGTCTGCGTGGGTGTCCTCCGGGTGACTGTCTGTGAGGAGTGTGGTGTGTTCTCCCTGTGTCTGCGTGGGTTTCCTCCCATGCTCCAAAAACACATGTTGGTAGGTGGATTGGTGACTCAAAAGTGTCTGTAGGTGTGAGTGAATGTGTGTGTGTGTGCCGCCCTGTGAAGGACTGGCGCCCCCTCCAGGGTGTATTCCTGCCTTGCACCCACCATGACCCTGAACTGGATAAGGGTTACAGATAATGAATGAATAATAGTAATTCCTGCATTTGTTTAACTTTATTTAGCAGGTTTACTTGTGGAGTGGCTGAACAAGCTTTGAATCATTTCAACTGATATATGTTGTATTATTTTGTGTGTATTTTGTATTTAAAATAGTTCTCACATACAGTAGTTTCGTGATGTTAAAACAGTAAATGAGTATAGGACCGGGGGAGAGGCTGTGAAACGACAATTTGAATAAGACAACATTTTTCTAGCGTATCAGAGTGTATCAGTGTTTGCAGACAGTGCTGAACACTCCCTCATTTTTACATGCCACATTTCTCAACAACACATACACAGATAACAGTGTTATTTTTGTAAAAGGGTGACCACTACCATGTTTATTTTACCGTTTTCCTGATATTTAAATATCTGAGATACACGCAAACCTCTGTGCCCCAGAGTGTGGGGGGGGTCAGAAACCTGCTTTACTTACAAAACAGCAAAAGCAGTGTCCTTGCCTCATATGTGCTGATCTGCTGGCCATGTGGTTTACATACCGAGTTAGGACATTGCCATACATCAGCGAGAGGGCACACAGAACACACCAGTCCTAATAAATCACACTTTGAGACAAGGCTCCTGCTATTCAATGCAGCAGCGGCCCATATCAGCACTAACTGCACCGTACACACAGGAGTGGAAATGTCAAACTGCACATACCTCTCCCTCAGGCCTAGATGTGTGTATTTGGCCAGAAAATAATGTGAAAATAATGCTTAGTCAGCTAAAGGGGGAGAAGGGAAGAAGGAGGAGGGAGACTGAGAGAGAGAGAGAGAGTTTTCGTCTGACTTCCTTGACTTTATTGACGTTATTTTAGGGTCAGTGGTTTGTTTTGGGCAGAGTTGACATGGGAGTGCCCGAGGCAAAATGCTCACAGAGCCTAAGGGAAATATATAACTGCAAGACTGGCTTACTTAAAACAGTGCTTTAAAAACTGCAGTCTGCTAAGTGTGTGTGTGTGTGTGTCTCCTCTCCAGGTGGAGTTTTCCCCCACTCTGCAGAAACTGGCGCAGATAGTGAACAGCATCTGCTCTCAGCTCATCAGCACTATCTCTGTGTTCAAGCGTCTTCCTGACCTGCTCACACGCAAGCGCTCGCAGAGGAAACCTATCCACAACATCATCGGTACACACACACTCGTCTCTTTCATGTTTATCGTTCTCTCTCTCTCTCTCTCTCTCCATGGTTCCACCCTGCCTACATTTCCCAAGCCAACTCTCAATTTCTTTATCCCTTTAAGACTTCATGAATATCAGTGCTTTATTTTCAGCCTTTTCTAATACTTTCTTAACTTCTCTAGTCTTTGCTTTACGTTTTCTCTAACTCTACAGTTCTCTGTTTGCACATCTGTCTAATCTTGCTTCCTCTGTATCCTTTGTCCCCTGTTTAACCCCGTAAAGGCATTTCCATCCTTATTTTAAAAACGTCTGTTTTTTTAAATGCTCTGTTTTGCGGCAGGACTGTGTAAGCGGTGGAGATGGGAGTTTAATAGCTCAAAAGGTTCTTTCAACGATGTCGCTTTCATCAAACACTTACAATTATGCTGCCTGTCATTTTGTTTTGAAGCCGCAGGTAGATAGATAAGATTGTGACCTAAAACTTATGGTTTAAAAACAGTTATTACGGAAGGTCACGTGCGTGATACTGTTCAGCAAAATAGTCTTCAAAAGAACACTTCCTCACTTCTGTATTTTAAGGACAACTCTATGATTTGATTTCAAAGTGTTTATGGAATAATACGTCCTCTGATGGAACAAGCCAGGGAAGTGTAAAGTGAAACCCTTTAACCTTCAAGAAACGGGGCAGTTCCATACGAAGTCAAGAAGTCATGCAGATGTCTTCTTTACAGCCTCCAGATAATCTGACATTTTCAGTTGCTTGCTGTCCTCAAGCTCAAATTGAAGGCCTACGCTTTTTCTAGAGTACTTTAATCAGCACTTATCAAAGGCTTAATTTATTTGACATTCAGGCAAAGGTTAGTATGTGAGCATTGTTTGTCGAGGTATCTGTACTAAGTTTTGGATTTGGCAATATTAAAACGTGTGATGTCTTTTGGTTTCTAACTACACAAACTAGCTAAGGATATTTTCTGACCCAACAGCAAAGAATGTTTAAAAGTCACTTTTTGGACAAGAGTGTGTGCTAAATGTTCATTCATTCATTCATTGTCCGTAACCCTTATCCAGTTCAGGGTTGCAGTGGGTCCACAGCCTACCTGCAGTCGTTGGGCGCAAGGCGAGGATACACCCTCGAGGGGTCGCCAGTCCTTCACAGGGCAACACAGACAGATTCACTCACACACTCACACCTACGGACACTTTTGAGTCGCCAATCCACCTACCAACGTGTGTTTTTGGACTGTGGGAGGAAACCGGAGCACCCGGAGGAAACCCACGCAGATACAGGGAGAACACACTACACTCCTCACAGACAGTCACCCGGAGGAAACCCACGCGGACACAGGGAGAACACACCACACTCCTCACAGACAGTCACCCGGAGGAAACCCACGCAGACACAGGGAGAACACACCACACTCCTCACAGACAGTCACCCGGAGGGAACCCACGCAGACACAGGGAGAACACACCACACTCCTCACATACAGTCACCCAGAGGAAACCGACAGTCGCCCGGAAGAAACCCACACAGACACAGGGAAGACACACCACACACCTCACAGACAGTCACCTGGAGGAAACCCACGCAGACACAGGGAGAACACACCACACTCCTCACAGACAGTCACCTGGAGGAAACCCACGCAGACACAGGGAGAACACACCACACTCCTCACAGACAGTCACCCAGAGGACACCCACGCAGACACAGGGAGAACACACCACACTCCTCACAGACAGTCACCCGGAGCGGGAATCGAACCCACAACCTCCAAGACCCTGGAGCTGTGTGACTGCGACACCTACCTGCTGCACCACCGTGCCGCCCGCTAAATGTTGAATGACACTTAAATTATAGATCATGAGGTTGACCTTTGCTGATCTGACATATGACTAAAATATGTAAATGACCTCATTTAACAATCCCAGTGTTTCTGTGTATCATTGGGAGTAAAGTTAGTTAATATTCATAAATTTTTCATAATGCAAAATAACATATAAGTAGCTAATTGTGTTCTGCATTAATGCTTCGTCTATGTCATTATGCTTGTTCTATAACCAACATTTTACATTCGTAAGAGTCAGTAAACAATATCCTGTGAAGGCTGCCTTTACATATGCCTTAAAATGAATGATTATTTTCATTGGATTTAGAATTCAAATTTGTTTAAAGGGTTAAATAACATTCTCTGCCCCAAGGGCAGCCTGTGCTCATTGTGTGCTGCCCTTATCCTCTCAGCCTCTCAGCCTTGTTTTCAACTCCATCAGTCCCCTATTTCCTACCTTTGTCCTTCTTCTCTTTTGTCTGTACAGGTCCTAATGGTACACTCAGTTCTCTTTCTCTCTGTGAGTTGGACTCGTCTGCATTGATGCAGATGTACAATAAAGCTTTTGTTGGGACACAGAACACTGTTTGCCTTGAATCATGTCAAACATATTAAAACATGTCATGTTACCGTTAAGAACATACAACGTGTGTATATGTGTATTTATGCTGTATTCCGTGCGGCCCTGTTATGTTTAATCGAGTGGGTTTTGTTCCGTCTCTTTCTCTGTCTCTGCTACAGAGCATGATGAGGATATTTGTAAGATCCAGGCTGCAATAGCTGCGGGTATGACGACTAACGCGTCTCACCTGCAGGCCTACCTGAAGACCTGGGACAAGCACCGTGAGATATGGGAGATAAACAAAGACTCCTTCATCCGCCGCTACCAGCGCCTCAACCCTCCTGTGTCGTCTTTCGATGCTGACATAGCCAGGTCTCTCTTTCTCTGATGTTCTTCCAAAATGTTTCCTTCTATCACTTTCTAGTTTTGCATCCTCCCTTTCTCTCTCTCTCTCTCTCTCTCTCACCCCCCCCTCTCTCTCCCCCCTCTCTCCCTCTCTCTCTCCTCCCTCTCTCCCCCCCTCTCCCACCCTTTCTCTCTCTCTCTCTCTCTCTCTCTCTCTCTCTCTCTCCTCTCTCCCCGCTCTCTCTCTCTCTCCTCTCTCCCCGCTCTCTCTCTCTCTCTCTCTCTCTCTCTCTCTCTCTCTCTCTCTCTCTCCCCTCTCTCTCCCCCTCCCCCCTCTCTCTCCCCTCTCTCTCCCCCCTCTTTCTCTTCTCTCTCTCTCTCTCTCTCCTCTCTCCCTCTCTCTCTCTCTCTCTCCCTCTCCTCTCTCTCCCCCTCTCCCTCTCCTCTCTCTCCCCCTCTCCCTCTCTCTCTCTCCCCCCTCTCTCTCCCCTCTCTCTCTCTCTCTCTCACCTCTCTCTCTCTCTTCTCTCTCTCTCTCTCTCTCTCTCTCTCCCTCTCCTCTCTCTCCCCCTCTCCCACTCTCCCTCTCTCTACCCCTCTCTCTCTCTCCCCCTGTCCCTCCCCCCTCCTTTCTCTCTCTCTCTCTCTCTCTCTCTCTCTCTCTCCCCCCTGTCCCTCCCCCCTGCACCCCACTCTCTCTCTCCCACCCTTTCTCTCTCTCTCTCTCTCTCTCTCCTATCCCCCCCCCTCTCTCTACTTCTTCTTCACTTTTAACCTTTAGAATTGTAAATCTACTTCCAGGTTACTGGGTATGTTTTATATGATCTATTTAAATGTAATTACATAATTGCATCATTTATCACATCATGATCAAGAAGACCTTTAATGTTATCCCTACAGTTTGTAGCAGACAGTGCAGATATTGCAGTACTGAACGAGATTTAAACGACATTTACACATATTTAAATACGATCTGGCTAAAAGAAATCAACAGTAAGACGTACATTAAAATGTTTAAGAATTGTGCAAAGTGTGCAGTGTAGCGTAGATGAATTGAGGAAATTGAATTGTTTTATAGGTAAATACATTCATTAATCTTATTTCCATTTAATTTGCATTCTGTACGCATATATTTTAAGGGCTGTCCCCTTTGGCTTGTAATGCTTAGCTGACTACATGGTATCGTGGGTTCCACATTTCAGCCCTACAGCCAAGGTCTGGATTATTCGATGCCCCTCTGCCCTATTGATCAGTGTTAATAACACTTACAAGGGGTTATGCATAGGTGAACAGCACTGACTTATAGATTTCTATATGTGTCATATGTGTACAACCATGTAAGCAGTGTGTGTGTGTGCGAACGTATTAGCCCACTAAGCACATCAATAAAGAGCATGCATGTTTGTATGCTTTATACGCACTTAATGAGCATGCTCAGGCATTAATTACCTTCTGCCACTTGGGTATGTGTTGCCTTCGCTGATCTAGTTATTTGCCCTTTAAAACTGATCAGCGTCATGAAAAATTGTGCTTACTTATCATCCGAGTCGATGTGTTTGGCGCTGTCAAAAACAGACACAAACAACAACGTCATTTTCATAAGTCATTTGCCCTTTAGTGTTTTTAATGCTGCTGTCGCACATTTACCTCTCCAGACTCATTCACACTTATAAATGGTACACATGTTTTCTTTTCTCTCTTGCCTCTCTATCTCTCTCTCTTCATTCCATATCTCTCTCTGCAGGTACACGGAGGTGGCAAATAACGTGCAGAAGGAGGAGACGGTGCTGAGTATGCAGTTTGTGCTGCTGGACTGCTCTCTGCTGAAATTCTCCCTTGTGCAGCACTGTAATGAGTGGCAGGGCAAGTTCACCCAGCTGCTCAGCCTCATGGCCAGCTCCAGACTCAAAGAGCTACACTGCTTCCTTCAGGACAATGCACAAAGGTGTGCTTCTTTTCTACTACTGCATTTCGGAATCGATTGGGCTGTGACTAATGATTATTTTTATGAGCGATTCATGTGTTGATAAATTAACTGATCTGTATAATGCTCAAATATCTTTCCTTTACCCTGATGCTGGCTTTTTTATTTAGTGTTTATATGGGTGTAGTCCGCACGTTGCAGCAGCAGGTAATGTAGAGGTCACACAGCTCCAGGGGCTTGGAGGTTGTGGGTTTGAGTCCCGCTCCGGGTGACTGTCTGTGAGGAGTGTGGTGTGTTCTCCTTGTGTCTGCGTGGGTTTCCTCCGGGTGACTGTCTGTGAGGAGTGTGGTGTGTTCTCCCTGTGTCTGCGTGGGTTTCCTCCGGGTGACTGTCTGTGAGGAGTGTGGTGTGTTCTCCCTTTGTCTGTGTGGGTTTCCTCCGGGTGACTGTCTGTGAGGAGTGTGGTGTGTTCTCCATGTGTCTGCGTGGGTTTCCTCCGGGTGACTGTCTGTGAGGAGTGTGGTGTGTTCTCCCTGTGTCTACGCGGGTTTCCTCCAGGTGACTGTCTGTGAGGAGTGTGGTGTGTTCTCTCTGTGTCCGTGTGGGTTTCCTCCGGGTGACTGTCTGTGAGGAGTGTGGTGTGTTCTCGCTGTGTCTGCGTGGGTTTCCTCCAGGTGACTGTCTGTGAGGAGTGTGGTGTGTTCTCCCTGTGTCTGCGTGGGTTTCCTCCGGGTGACTGTCTGTGAGGAGTGTGGTGTGTTCTCCCTGTGTCTGCGTGGGTTTCCTCCGGGTGACTGTCTGTGAGGAGTGTGGTGTGTTCTCCCTGTGTCTGCGTGGGTTTCCTCCGGGTGCTCCGGTTTGCTCCCACGCTCCAAAAACACACATTTGTAGGTGGATTGGCGACTCAAAAGTGTCCGTAGGTGCGTGTGTGTGTTTGTGTTTGTGTGTGTCTCGTCCTGTGAAGGACTGGCGCCCCCTCTAGGGTGTGTTCCTGCCCTGTGATTCCAGGGAAGGCTCCAGACCCACCGCAACCCTGAATTGGATAAGTGCTTACAGACAAAGAATGAGTGAATGAGTAATAATAATAGTTGGATTATTTAGAATGTATCATAACCTCTTGCTAGGTTTCCAAGTCAGTTTGATTTAGTATATATACATATATATATACACGTATATATGTAATTAATTAAGCTGCTCTGTGTCTGAAGCATCACATATTTAAGTATATGTTTGTTTTCTGTTCATTATAAAAAGTGGAAGTGAGTTACAGGACTGAATCATCTCAATATAAGTGAGAAACTCTGTGATTTAATGGACATAGGACGCATGATTAGTTCACCATCAGCTTAAACAGAAGCCTCAGGTCAACAAATCTTCAATTATTTTGAGACAACTTTTCAGGTTCTCTGCCTTCTATAAGCATTTAAATCCTACCAAAGCTGTTTGTGCCAACTGTATTGATTAATTGAATCATTATGCTTTCTGCTGTTTTTGTTACATTTTGTTCCTGTCACTGCATCACAATAATGAAGTGAAGCAAATATTTCTTCTTTTTTGGTGCAATGAAAAGCTGTATTGATCCTAAACCCCTACAAAAACCAGTGGAACATTGGATTGGAATATTCTAGAACGACTGCGTGTATCATATAAACATTATAAAGAGTTGACACATGATTTTGATTCTGAATAAAACAGCTCAATGTCTAATCAACTTTATTATCACCATCATTGCTTGTGGCACCCTAGGGATCAGAGTTTGCATTTTTACTTAACAAATATTTGTGTGTGTGTGTGTGTGTGTGTGTGTGTGTGGTTTTCCAGGCTCTCTCAGCCTCCTCAGACGCTGGTAGAGCTTGGGGAGGGTCTGAAATTGCTGGAGACTCTGCAGGGAGATCTGAGTAAGGTCGAGAGCCAGATTCCTCCCATCCATGAACAGTTTGCCATCCTGGAGAAATATGAAGTCGCTGTGGAACGAGAAGTGAGCGACGCAGAGGACATTAGCGATTCTAAACACACACTTCCACAGAAATACTGACACACACACTCATGTATTTCAAGCAAGTCTGTCACTGAAGCTGACTTGAGATTTTTCTCCTGATTTCCCTCCTCTCTGTGCTTGTCTGCTTCATTACCTCTCTGTTTTTTACCCTCACACTCTATTTTGCACCTTTTTATCTCTGACTCCATTTTCTCTCCCTATGAAAAATACTGGTGTTCTGTCATTCCCTACCTCCCTTTTTTCATGTTTTTCTTCTTCTCTCTCTCTCTCTCTCTCTCTCTCTCCTCCCCCTCTCTCTTTCTCTCTCTCTCACACACTCTCCCTCTCACACACTCTCCCCTCTGTCTCTCTCTCTCTCACACTCTCCCCTCTGTCTCTCTCTCTCTCTCTCCCCCTCTCTTTCTCTCTCTCCTCCCCTCTCTTTCTCTCTCACACACTCTCCCTCTCTCTCTCTCTCACTCCCCCCCCCTCTCTCTCCCTCTCTCACTCTCTCCCCTTTTCTCTCTCTTACTCTCTCCCCCCTCTCTCTCCCTCTCTCTCTCTCTCCCTCTCTCAATCTCTCTCTCTCTCTCTCACTCGCCCCTCTCTCTCTCTCGCCCCCCCTCTCTCTCACTCTCCCTCTCTCTCTCTCTCCCCCTTTCTCTCTCTCTTACTCCCCCCCCTCTCTCTCTTACTTTCTCCCCCCTCTCTCTCTCTCTCTCCCTCTCTCTCAATCTCTCTCCTCCTTCCTCTCTCTTACTCTCCCCCCCCGCTCTCTCTCTCACTCTCTCTCTCTCCCCCTGCTCTCTCTCTCACTCTCTCTCCCCCTGCTTTCTCTCTCTCTCTCTCTCTCTCTCCCCCTGCTTTCTCTCTCTCTCTCTCCCCCTGCTTTCTCTCTCTCTCTCTCCCCCTGCTCTCTCTCTCTCTCTCTCTCTCTCTCTCTCTCTCTCTCTCTCTCTCTCTCTCTCCCCCTGCTCGCTCTCTCTCTCTCTCTCTCTCTCTCTCTCTCACACACACACTTTGCAGGTTCAGGAAATGCTGGAGGCTCTGAGTGGGGAGTGGCTGTGGTTCCAGCAGGTCATGATTGACAGCAAAATCATGTTAAAGAAACACAAGGACAAATTTAAGAGTGGCCTCGTCTTCTCCGCTGAAGAGTTCAAGACGAAGATACAGACCACTCTGCAGGAATTTACGAGCACAGGTTACAAACACAGTTTGATTTTTTTTTTACAGTGTCAGGACATGGGAACAGTCACCTGTGTGTTGTATACATACAATGAGCATCACTATTTTACACAGATACAGCCATTCAAATTATAATTTTTTATACGTTTCTTTACTGATAGTTTAATATTTTATATCAAACAGAGCTCATGTCAAAAGAAAAACGACGTCAAACAAGCAGAGATAATATGAAAGGAAAAGCAATTGCAAAATTTTCCACCTACCCACCCCGTGACACCCACCCACTTCCCTCCCACCGTGGCGACAGTTCCCAGTGGCTAGTTCGTCACAGAGGTGCAATAGATCCAAAGATACAATATAAAAAATGTAATACAGGACTTCAAAGCAGTTCAGCAGAAATTAGCAGGATTTTCCAATGGATTTATTGCATTACATTTAGCACCATGAATATGGGCAGTTCAACGTTCCAGGCTCGTGATGTCTGCACAGGAAAATGTCTATTGTTTCATACTCAAAGGATGTGGAGGTTGCCAGCACATGGCTAGTATTATTCTTGCTGGCCATTCTAGTTCTATTATCAGTACAGCTCAAGTTGCAGTAAGAATCATCATTCAGGGGAAAGAACTGAGCTGACATAGGTACAGGTGTTTCTAGGATCGCGGACAGCATGAGACAGACCCTAGACCTCAGAATTAAGAATTCATAAACCTCAGGGCACTCCCAGAACATATGCAAATCTCATGTCTCAAAATGTGCATACAAGAAAAGGTGTAAGGAACATATTGAAAGGTTTACAGGGGGTTACATACATTTTTTCTTTTAAATAAACTTGTAGTTAATTAGTTGATGAAGGTTTTTCCCAAATAATCTGGATATCAAGTGGTTTGTATGTAGCTTGAGGTAAAGTAGTGTAAATAACAGATACCAGACCTGATGTTTGCAGTTGGACCTGTACAGCTGTGTTTGAAAACTGCCTTCAGATCAGCTACAGGAGAAACAGGAATCAGAATAAAGTTTGAACGTTTAAAACTCAAGTGCATTTCAAACTGCTAGAGCTTAAGTCTGCAGTCTGAAGACACAGTAAATCTGTTTGCAGTCATATCTACAGGGGTTGGATAATGAAAGTGAAACCCCTGTCATTGTAGCGTGGGAGGTTTCATGGCTAAATTGGAGCAGTCTGGTGGACAATCTTCATTAACTGCTCATTTTGCTCAAAATATTGCAATGCACACAACATTATTGTTGACATACCAGAGTTCAAAAGAGGACACATTGTTGGTGCACGTCTCACTGGTTCATCTGTGACCCGAGACAGCAAGTCTTTGTGATGTATCAAGAGCCACGGTATCCAGGGTAACGTCAGCGTACCACCAAGAAGGACGAAACACATCCAACAGGATTCACTGTGGACGCAGGAGGACGCTGTCTGAGAGGGATGTTCAGGTGCTGACCCGGATTGTATCCAAAAAACATAAAACCACGGCAGAATTAAATGTGCACCTCAACTCTCCTGTTTCCACCAGAACTGTCCGTCGGGAGCTCCACAGGGTCAATACACACGGCCGGGCTGCTGTAGCCAAACCTTTGGTCACTCACGCCAACGCCAAACGTCGGTTTCAATGGTGCAAGGAGCGCAAACGTTGGACTGTGGACAATGTGAAACATGTATTGTTCTCTGATGAGTCCACCTTTACTGTTTTCCCCACATCCGGGAGAGTTACGGTGTGGAGAAGCCCCAAAGAAGAGTACCACCCAGACTGCTGCATGCCCTGAGTGAAGTATGGGGGTGGATCAGTGATGGTTTGGGCTGCCGTATCATGGCATTCCCTTGACCCAATATTTGTGCTAGATGGGCGCATCACTGCCAAGGACTACCGAACCATTCTGGAGGACCATGTGCATCCAATGGTTCAAACACTGTGTCCTGAAGGCGGTGCCGTGTATCAGGACGACAATGCACCAATACACACAGCGAGACTGGTGAAAGACTGGTTTGATGAACATGAAAGTGAAGTTGAACATCTCCCATGGCCTGCACAGTCACCAGATCTAAATATTATTGAGACACTTTGGGGTGTTTTGGAGGAGCGAGTCAGGAAACGTTTTCCTCCACCAGCATCACGTAGAGACCTGGCCACTATCCTGCAAGAAGAATGGCTTCAAATCCCTCTGACCACTGTGCAGGACTTGTGTATGTCATTCCCAAGACGAACTGACGCTGTATCGGCCGCAAAAGGAGGCCCTACACCGCACTAATACATTACTGTGGTCTAAAACCAGGTGTTTCACTTTCATTGTCCAACCCCTGTATGTATATCATAGTCTTCACATTGTGGTAACTCAAGGTTCTGGACAATGTTAACTAGTATTTTATGTTGAGAATGGCACTTATATTTTGGACAAACCGTATCAAAAAGCCTCATATTTACATTCATACAGATGTTTTTATAAATGGA
Organism: Hoplias malabaricus; assembly: GCF_029633855.1. NCBI lineage: Eukaryota > Metazoa > Chordata > Actinopteri > Characiformes > Erythrinidae > Hoplias > Hoplias malabaricus. The sequence continues at coordinate 3,571,113 of NC_089808.1, forward strand.
AAATCTTTATGAACTGCCTGGATATTGTAGGCTTTCTCTGCTTTCTGTTTTTTTATTTTCAATGAACTCAGGTCCTGAAAATGTACAAAAAAACAACTCAGACAACACACACACACACATATACAGTCTGCATTTCCCATGACAGATGATAATGGGGCCCTATATCCAACACACATGACACCACACACACTTGCGCACAGAGTCAGGAGCTGTTTGATGGCGGATGCTGGGGTTATCTGTATTGTGCGAAGAGAAGCACATACTGCAGGCTGGTGGTCAGCTCTGTCTGCACTCCCCCACTGTGAGCACCATATCTCTGCAGGGTTTTGCAGCTGTAGGTCACCCCTCTACATCTCTACATGGCCCCACCGCAGGCTCTCTATCCTCCACATCCGCAGGGAGCCGCCGAGAGTGAGACAGAGAGAGGTAGAGCCATTCACCCCCCACACAGCCAAAAGAGCACGCCACAGCCAATTAAGTGTGTTGTAATCCTTCAGGTGCTCCGACAGCTCGCCAGCACAGGGGCGAGACGCAGCCATGTCTACAGACCGTCCTTGGCACATTCTCTCTCTCTCGCATTTGTTTCTCCCCTCATTTTCTTTCTCACTCTGCTTGTCTCTTTCGCTCCCTCTATGCAGGTTTCTTCACTCATCACACATTCTGAGTGCACCTTGTCCCCACCCTCTCTGCCCCCCATTGTTTTTTTTTTCTGCTATTTATTCTCCACTTCTATTAAAAATGAGATTGAAAAGTTTTTCTTCCTTTCTTTTTATTGTCGTTCCTGTTCGCTGCCACCTTTCCTCAGGACTTGCAACAAAGTCATGCCGTGCCACAGAGTATCAAAGAGGACAAAGCTCCCGTCCTACATTTCCTTCCCCCTATTCCTATCATCCTTCACTTTTATTTCTCTCCTTTGCTTCCCAGCCTCCTCCTCCTCCTCTCCTCATCTCCCGCTTCCATCGTTCGTATGCTTGTGTGTGATTGTAGATAGCTGTGTGAAGTCTGTTGTTTTTTTAACTTTTGTTTTGCTCACTCTTTGCACTCTCTTCACTTTTTTTATTTTATTTTATTTTCCTCTTCGGTTTGAATTTAAAGTCACTATTACAAGAACCTGCTTGAGTTTTGCCCACGTTATTTCCCACAACTCCTTGCTCTTTCGTTTGCGGGGCAGGGAATTGCAACTTGTTGGGGATGGAGGGTCTGTTTGGATTGTTCTGGAAAACAATGGCTGACTCTGGCAGGTTAATGAGGCCGGAAAGCAGCTTTGTATTGAGTGAGATTAGTATTCCAGACCGAGGCACAGTCTCAAAAAAAATATCACACTCATTCGGGCTGGCACTCGCAGCACACTTCAGTCAAGCTGCCCCACCTCAAATCTCATCTAGACCCGTCTATAGATTGCCCTGTGACGTTGTCCTGCTGAACCGCCGGAGATCATAAACATACTCTGAGCTGATCATTGTTTTCCGGTGCATGATAGTGGTTGATTAGAACTGGAAGCAGTGAGATGGGCTGTGAATTCAAGTTTTACTAAACCCATTATAAACCTAGTCACACAGATGGCACGAATGAGGAGTGCTGGGAAAGAACCCACAGGAGCACTTATTCAAATCGTATAAGGCGCTACAGTAGAGTATGTGTGAGTGTGTGTGTGTGTTGCACATGTACGTGTGCATGCATAAAATAGGAAGTGAATGTGTGTGTTTTCAGGGCAGTGTTGCAGGCAAAGTTCAGGAGATCGTATATCTCACAAGTCAAAGCTTTCACACAGACCGTATGAGTTCAGGTCACCACAGGAAGCTGGCTTTGACCCAGAGCCACACACACACACACACACACACACACAGAGAGAGAGAGTTGTTTGTATGATATACAGTACTGTGATACAAGAGTGTATTTACCGTCTGAGAGATGACCATTTTTAATACTGATTATATGATGGTCTGTTTAAAAATAATTTAGAATCTGTTGTTAATTATAAACGAGAGGGGGTGGGGGAGTGGACTCATTTTATTTGTCCTGTCCTTGTAGATTATCCTCGTACTTCTCTGTGTGACGCCTCAGAGGCAGGTTGAACCTGCAGTCTCTCCCAAACTTGTTCTTGTATATTAGAATGGTAAAACAATATTTAAAAAAAAAACACTATAAAACAATACTCACCCCTACTTTCCAGTTACAGCATTTGCCTACAGCCTTTAGCTTTGCAAAGCAGAAGCCACTGTTATCTATTTATGCTAATGTATGTGTATGTATTTTCCATGTGCAGGTCCCTTTGGCAGTTATGTAAGCTCAGAGGCAGCCCTTGAGCAAATCTCTGTGCTCCGAGCCCAGCTAGAGTCTCTGAAGGAAGAGGAAAGCACAATACTGCATGGCCTCAGCATCTTCAAGATTGAGCAGCCCACCTCCAAAGACGTGCAGAGTCTAGAGAAGGTGTAAATAATTCTTCTTGGTTAAGCGTTGTCTCATGTAACATGACAATACATTGTGTGATACAAAATGGGCACCGTTCAGATTAGAGCACTAAAAGTAGCAGATATTTTTATCATCGACTTTACAGAATATGTATTTTATGGAGCAAGGCCAATACACCAAAGTGTATTGAGGAAGAGCGGATAAAAAGTGTTTTTGAGTGGATTGGATGGTAAATGCGTGAAGGTCGTTTCAAGTTCAGAGAGTAGCGCTGTATTCATCTTGATTTTATGGCTGCCCTTAAAAGTTGTGTGTTTGCCTGTGTGTTTATAGGATGTAGACCACCTGCAGCAGGTGTGGGAGATTGCTCAACATTGGGATAATTACTGGAACGAATGGAAGGGTGGTCAATTTGCCTCTCTACAGACAGAAAACATGGAAAACATAGCACAGAGCATGTTCAAGACACTCCACAAACTTAGCAGAGAGCTTAAGGCAAGTATCCGTTCACATAAAACACTCCCACAGTTCAATTTCAAATATTTTATGATGGTTTTTATGTTTGTGTTGCTTTCTGAAAAGGCTCACTTAAAGGCCTAGCCACACCAAGTACATTTTAGATGGGTTTTTAAAGTAGTGCTCCTTCATATCAAATCAGAGACAACTTTTCAAACACCTGGAGAAAAGTTTTGCTGCTTCTTTTTAGCATCATTATTTAATGCAGCCAGTGGTTCATCCAGGGCAGTAACAGACTAGAATAAACTTGGATAAGCTTAAAAATAAAATGTGTAATAAAAGGTTGCGCTGAGCTAATCACCATCACTCCCTGGCGTTTCATCTGTGGCCCACTGTATAGGCCTATAGGATACTGCTGCTTTGTTTGCTAAAGTTTTTGTTTTTATACTAACCTTGTCCCCAAAGTGATAAACACACACATAAATTACACATACCAATTCCTTCAGCCATTGGGTTGGAGTACCGTCAAGCCCTCTCCTTACACACACACACTCCACACTTGGTATAACTCCTGATAGACGTTCTTTTGTTTAGCTAATTATCCTCTAAAGCTAATTTAGTTTCACTTCTCAGTAACTTCGGTGTCATTAGGCTGTCATTAGCTTTAAGCAGATTAGAAACACCTGCTTGATTGAGGCCCCCTGGGTGCACTTTTCAACTGACTGGGGATCAGTGGATCATGGCACAATGCTCAACTCTTAATGATTTACCCTGCAGTGGGATAGTGATGATTAAAGTGTGTGAAGAGACTGATGGTGCTGTGTGAATGAGGTTTTGTTGGACTGCTTTATGGTAGAATGTGCTGTTGGTGTGTCATTGCAGGATAAACAATGGGAGATAGTGGACTTCTCCAAGACCAGGATCGAGCAATTCAAGAGAACCATTTCTATCATATCGGACCTGAGAAATCCAGCCATAAGAGAGAGGTAAAAGACAAACAAGGACACAATGCACCACAGGAAGTAGTGTACGACTCTGGTAGGTAGTGGGTACCCATAATCCACTGCATTGTTTGGTTAAAAAACCTGCATGACTTAGTGTCCAAAATCATTCACTACATTCAGTTCTCTATTGCATAATACTGGGACCCAGCACTAGAAACATATCTTGTCAGGTCTGAAACACTTGAACATTTACACCCTTGTCACTGTTGGCCTTTGCTTCTCCTTGTTTCAGTCTTGTTTTTTTGTTTGTGTTTCGGTTCTTGGGTTGTTTTCTTCTTCTCCTGCCTTTTCTCCAGCTTTCCTTTGTGTTTCTCTGTTCATGGCTCCCACGTGCTTTCTGTTTACATTTTGTCCATGTGTTTGTGTACTCTGTTCTAGTCATGCTTCCTCTAGAACGTGACTGTTCTAGATGTCCCTCATTAGTTTGTGTTTAAAAGCCAGTGTTTTTTGGTCATTTGGGTTGATGCTCTTGGCTATTGTTCTCAGCATTTCTCAGGTATTTCTCTGTATTAGTCTTTGTCTTTAGTTTATCCGGTCGCCTGTGCTGTCTCACATGTATCCCCTGGCATTTCGCTTGCTTATATTTGTCTTGCTTTATGTTTGGTGCCTGTCTTCCTTACCTAGTCCTGAGCTCTGCCTTTCTGTAAACTCTTTCCCCTGGGTTCCTTTTTAGTGACTTCTGTTGTTTTCTTGTTTTTTTGTCTGATGTTGTGTGTCTCTGTCTCTCTCTATTCTTAGGTGTTTCTTTGGCTCTGCGTTTCTCCACCTGACAATAAATATTTGGCTGCTAAATTACTGGGGTTGCATATTTTAACTGTGTATGCCTTATCTGTTAAAGTGTCTCTTGTGGACAGATGAATCCTATATTTGAGAGCCACATTGTATGAGACCACATAAATATAAGCAAAGGTCTCATAAAGCATTTCTGATAACCAATGTGTCTTGGAAAATGTAAAATGAATTGTTTCCATGCAGTTTAACTCCTTATTAACTACTCTATATTTAATAATGGAGGGGTTTTATTATTTCATTCATCCACCATCCATATCCATTTTATTAGGATCACAGTGGATCTAGAGCTGACCCAGAATCATTCAGCACAAGGCAACACACCTTGGACAGAGTGCCAGGCCATTGTAGGGCATCACACACTCACCCAGTCACTCACAAACACACACACTTTTCGACACATTCATTTATTTATTAATTCACTTATTCATTCATTTATTCATTCATTTATAGCAAACCAGAGGAGACCAATGCAGACACAGAGTGAATTCACCAAACACCAAAAGCAGGGGCCTCTGGAACCTGGAGCTGTGTATCAGTGACACTTTTGTTAAAACATGCTGCACTATTTAAACCATTTTAATGTAACCGTATAAACCTTGCCTTTCTTATCTACAAATTGGTTTGGGAATGGTTTTCAAAGAGTGTCTTTAAAGCCATTTTTACATATAAATTCCAGAGAAACTCCAGAGAATCAGGTCTAAAGATTTTCCAGAGTGGTCCTTTCACACATATAGCACTCACCAGGTGATTTTCAATGTCAGAAGGGTTCTCGGAGCTGGAAATGTTCCGCACGCTGTAGGCAGCACCTGTGCAGCATGAGCAAAAGATACAGGAAACATTAGCGGCTCTGTTCAAACACGCACTTTACCTGGGGATTCTTCTAGGGCACCAGAGGATAACGTCTGGGACAAATGTTACGGGTGTTTGTGTTCACACATACAGCTTCTTGAGTTACCGTGCATATGTGAACAGGGCTTAAGTGTTTTATTGGTAGCTTTAATGTTAAGGAAGGACCTGCCAACAGAAATAGCAGGACAGGAGTCATGCACGATGTCCTGGTACCTGGAAATTATTTTTAAATAAGAGTGGGAACCAATATGCGCTTCAAACATTTAACTTGCAACGTGTGCAGGAATCTATTTCTGCTCCAGTATAGGTACTGCAAAATGGGCTAACTTCTGTGTAGAGTCAGAAACCAGCCCAGTGATAATCACATAGTGATTTTCTGGCTCAAACAAAACTGCTACACCTGGAAGTGATGAGTTGAATCAGGTGTATTTGAGCTGGGAAATCGCCAGGCTGTGTGGTCTTGGAGGGCTGGTGTTCCCCGTTTACATTCCCCCCCACCCCTGCCACTTCTGATCAGAGATCTGTTGAAAAGGTTGTCCTCTAATAAGTGAGGCTGGGTTTCCAGCTGAAATTGGCTGCACTCTGATCAGTGAATCACTTCACCCCATCACTTGCAGCTTTCATCACTCTCTTTGCTCATGTTCCTCTCCCACCGAGCCCAGCGAGTCCTATCAGACTTTACTCCTGTGAAGACAGCTAAACGTCTTCCCGTTGACGCTTTTACCCTTTTCCCTCGGACCCTGTCACACTTCTGTCAGGGCTCAGATTGGCTGTGGCGTTCCCAGAACAACAGCCCATCCGGCCCAATCAGGCCTGTTTTGACAGCCCCAGCAGAGACAACCCAGACGGCCACAGATCCTTGCTAATAGCAAGTGGCTAATCACCACTGATGTAACCCCCTGCAACATACTTCTTAGCATCCAACGCTAACCTGGTGCGCACACAAGGGAAATAGGAGAAAATAAACATACGACTTCAACCTTCTGATGTAGTGAAGCAACAGAATGACGGAGGGGGAGGTAGAGGGGAAGGGAAACAGGCGCTCTGTTAAGGCGAGCTCATCCCAGATGGCCCAGACTAAACCTCAGGGGTGTGAAATGTTGGCTGAACGGCAGCTTAATATTGAGAACAAGCCGGTGCTGTGATCGTGGTGGATCAGAGAGAGAGGGAGGGAGGGAGGGAGGGGCATGGCAGACTGGCAGTTTTGGAAGATTTTAAAGATAAGTCAGATGTGCCGAATGACTACAACATGTTCTGTGGAAGAACTGTAACATTTATGAGCTGTCATTGGCCTAGAACACACATCAGTCAAGGCACAGCAGGACACTCGACAAACACTGCCACTGTTTTTTATACTCTAGATCTGGTCCGGTCCAGGGCTGTCGCAATAAAATTGGACATTGCAACATTTGTAAAAGTCCATTCAGTTAAAAGTGACTCTGCTGCAACACCTAGTTTGGCCAGTTCATAAGAAAACAGTAGCTAAACAAGACTTAAGGTGGCTTGGTGGTGAGCACGTTCGCCTCTCAGCGCTGGGATCTTGGGTTCAAGTCCCATCTGGGTGGAGTTTCCATGTTCTCCCTGTGTCCGCGTGGGTTTCCTCCCACAGTCCAAAAACATGGAGGGTAGGTGAATTGGCTTCTGTTTAATAACTGCTGTGTGAGTGAATGTGTGTGCGCCCAGATATGGATTGGCGCTCTGTCCTGGGTGAACCCCTAGTGCCCGATGCAGTCCTCCAGGTGGACGGTCGTTCCTGGTCGAGAGTATGCTGTGCGCGTTTGGCTGCCGCTTGTCACCAGTGTGTGTGTGTGTGTTCTGAGCAGTGTGGATTGTAAAGCGTCTAGGGTGTCTAGAAAGGCGCTATATAAGTGTAAAGATACATATATACATACATACATAGTGGTGCTTCAGATGTTGATGCCATAGAGCTCTAGGATCTCTTCCCTCTTCTAGTGACTGAATGTGAGTAGTTTGGTGTGTTCTCCCTGTGTCTGTATGGGTTTCCTATGGTGCTCAGGTTTATATGAGCGAATGAATGAATGTGTGGTGCCATCTCCAGCCTTGCACTCAATGATTGCAGGTAGGCTCTGGACACACTGTGGTTGTAATCAGGGTGAAGTAGTTAGAGAACATGAACTCTTGCTTTGCCATTGCTGACCTTTTGCTTTGTCCTTGCTGTCAGATGACGGAACCAAAGTCCTGAAAGTAACTCCAGGTTATTAATTGTTTCAGCTCAGCCATTACGTTTTGCATTTCAATACCCATGTGTTCTCTTTAATTTGCTAAGGTCATGAAAGGTGTTTTGAAGGTCAAGCATTTTTCCAGCCCAATTGTTGTGTTTATTTAAATAACCTGTGTGTGTTTCAGGCACTGGGATCAGATAAAGCATGAGGTGCAGCGCTCCTTTGACCAAAACAATGCAGAGTTCACACTGGAGAAGATTGTAGCTCTTGGTCTGGAGCAGCACACAGAGCGTATCTGTGAAATCTCCGGAGCTGCCAGTAAAGAGCTCTCAATAGAGCAGGTATGGTAGAGCACACAGCCCGCAGCATCCTTTTACAGCATCTCTCACTGCCTACATGTCTGTTTCCTCTGTCAGACTTTATACTCCACCCACCACTTGCCCTCTTGTTCTGTTTTCACCATCTTTCTAGAGGTATTTTTTACACTATTCACAGTCTTTTTCTTTGACTCTGCTTACTCATATACCCCGTTTGATGGCTCAGTTAAGCCTTTGCCTTTGCGCTTTTGGCTTCTGCTCAGGGGTCTCTACTTGTCCCTGAAGATGAAGTCCTGCAAGGCTCTTTAAAGGAGCGAAGGAGAAGCAAGGTCGGGATTAGGAGGTAGAGGTCATGAGAGAAAGGTCAAAGACGGTATCCTGAGAGTAACAGAATACATTCACGTGAGAATTCTTTTCTCTCACAGAGGGACCGTATATGTGCGCACTGCCCTTGAGCAGCTTTGGTTTGAATTAAAAGCAGAGTTGAAAGGTTAGAGGAGAGGGGCCAAGGGTCTATAAGTGTCCTGTAGAAATATTAGGGTCAGAGTTACTATTAGATTTGAGTGCTCAAAGCAAACAAGTGATTGGCCGGGAAGGGCAGTGCATGATGAATGCTGCTTTGTTACTGGCTGAGGCAACTCTCGCGGGGCTCCAGCTGAAGGTCCTGTGTGGCAGCCACAGGGGGAAATGAGCCCTGCGCTTAATTTCCTGCACATCAGCCCTCACTGGCCCTGCGGAGGAGAGCCTCTCCCTGTCAGCCATGAGACTGTGGGAGTCTCTCTCTCTCTCTCTCACTCTCTCTCTCTCTGTGTGTGTGTGTGTGTGTCTTGGGATTCCCAGACGCGCCACTCTGTGCTCATAGAGGTTACAAAAACACAGTTTTTGCAGCTGAGTGGCGGCGGGAGATCAGACCTGTTTGAAGGGCCTTGAGCCCCCAAAGCACAGCACAGTTCACTTAGAAGTCACGTTACCAAGAGCGAGTGAGAAATTAAATGAGAAGCGACATCAGTGCATTTTTCTGCAAGGCTGTATTGTTTTTTTGTCTTTATGATGTTATGTGAAGGAAGGACTCAGATCAATGCGCTTCCTTTTTGCAAAAACCTCCCGAGAACTTCATCAGACTGAAGGCTGCCTGTCCATCTCGGAACTGTCCTCCGTTAGACGTTTTAAGAGGAGGTGGAATGCGCCTGCAAATAGATATGTGAATTAGTGCATTATTAGAGCTGGACGATGTGGCCAAAATTTATATCGCAATATATTACTTAATTTCGGTCAATGTGATAAAACACACAGATGATCTGTGCCAAGAACAGAAAGCAACATGACATCACCATCAAACCACAACCTGGCTTTGTCGATATTAATATTTTTAAACTAACTTTAAAATTGAACTGATGGCAGCGCCCTGAATTGACAGACAGTCGGTGACAGATGCTGTAAATAATATTGAAATATAGAAAATGAGTATGAAAATCATATCTTTGTTACTGAAGCATTTTAATTCATTCATTTATTCGCTTATGCTGTTCAGGGTTGCGGTGGGTCTGGAGCCTACCCAGAGTCACTGGGCGCACGGCAGGAACACACCCTGGGGGGGGCGCCAGTCCTTTGCAGGGCGACACACACTCACACATTCACTCACACCAATGGACACTTTTGAGTCGCCAATCCACATTTTGGAATGTGGGAGGAAATCGGAGCACCCGGAGAACACACCAAATTCCTCACAGACAGTCACCCGGAGGAAAACAACGCAGACACAGGGAGAACACACCACACTCCTCACAGACAGTCACCCGGAGGAAACCAACGCAGACACAGGGAGAACACACCACACTCCTCACAGACAGTCACCCGGAGGAAACCCATGCAGACACAGGGAGAACACACCACACTCCTCACAAACAGTCACCCGGAGGAAACCCATGCAGACACAGGGAGAACACACCACACTCCTCACAGACAGTCACCCAGAGGAAACCCACACAGACACAGGGAGAACACACCACACTCCTCATGGATGGTCACCCGGAGGAAACCCACGCAGACACAGGGTGAACACACCATACTCCTCACAGACGGTCACCCGGAGGAAACCCACACAGACACAGGGAGAACACACCACGCTCCTCACAGACAGTCACCCGGAGGAAACCCACACAGACACAGGGAGAACACACCACGCTCCTCACAGACAGTCACCCGGAAGAAACCCACGCAGACACAGGGAGAACACACCACACTCCTCACAGACAGTCACCCGGAGGAAACCCACGCAGACACGGAGAGAACACACCACACTCCTCACAGACAGTCACCCGGGGGAAACCCACGCAGACACAGGGAGAACACACCACACTCCTCACAGACAGTCACCCAGAGCGGGACTCAAACCCACAACCCCCAGGATCTTGGAGCTGTTCATGTCCATAGTTGCTTGATTTTATGATGTATCTTGTCAAGGTTGTCAGTTTTATGATTTAAATTAAATGTGCAAAGTGGTAGTTTGCATATAGGACGTATGATTCCAAAATTACGCACTGATGTATGTGATACTCATTGGTTCAATAGGAAATTGAATTGTGGAGAGTTTTATTTAACTGATAAATGTATTTAAACCCGGGGTTTATTAAGATGGGCTACAAAATGACAGTCTCACAGTTCTGTAAACGGTAAACTGTGACCACAGTGTTCCATTAATTCTCTTGATTGTTTTCTCAGTCTCTGGAGGGAATCGTGAAGACGTGGGAGGAGACATCCTTGGACATTGTTCCCTACAAAGACAAAGGTCACCACAGACTAAGGTGAGAAAGCATTATGCAGTCTGAGGTCAAGAGGTCACAGACACTCAGGTGCTCTTGAGGAAGCAGCTGAGCGAGTTAATGAGATGATTAGAGTTCTCTTAGCTTCCATTCATTTCCAGTGAGAGGAGCTCCATCTCTCCTTAGGGGCCTGATTTAGGGGCGGTCATGCTTTAAACTGCAATTAAGATAAATTGCTACTCCGCATGTTATCAGCATCTATTTCGTCCATTTAGATTTAAAGAAGCCCCACAGACTGTTAGACAAAGGAAGCCCCAGAGCATTTTGGAGATTTTTGTCTTCAGCCATTAATGACATTGTTAATGAGGTGTCATTATTTTTAGGGTTTGCTCTCAAAGCCTTGAAGGAGTAAGAGGCATTTTAGAGTTCCTATCTTGAACATGGTCAAAAAGAAAAGCTTCCCAGCAGAAGTAGCAAATGTCACAATCTGTGTATTTCTCGTAAACAACTCGAGTTTATTTTTGGTGCTCGAACAGAAATGACTCCTGATGCCGCATGTCTCCCTGGTGCCCTTTTCTGACCTCCTGTTTTTGAAAATCACTGCAAAGTAAAAAGACCACTTGCACACGAACTCACACACACATACACACACCTTCTCCGCTGAGCATTCCGCCCATCCAAATCAATCATTCTGCACTGTAGGCCCTCTTTGAATGCCTGACCTCCCTTAGCACTCGCATGCAACAGTCCAACGATCGCCTCCTGGCGCCATGGCCCAAAAGATTCGATTTGTGGGGTAATTCCCTTTAAAAAATCCGACAATCAGAAACACTGTTGTGGAACACAGTATGGAGCTGCATTTGTGCACACACCCACACACCCACACACACTTACAAACCAGGGCGAAGCAGACAGTTTGTCTTGTGTAGCTGGTCGTTACAGCCCTGGCCCTTCAGCAGCTTTCCACCTCTTAATTGGAGAGTTGTCCTAATTGACTTTGCCTAATTGATGTATTGAATTATTTTTACCACGGCCTAATTGAACTATAACTTTCATGTGTTCCCAGTCGAAGGGTAATTGGCGTTTTTTTTGTGCGCGGAGAGGGAAGCCGGCCGTCCGCAGAGGGGCCGTTACCGGCTTCATCAGACGCACCGTTATGGTTCCTTAATGTGAATATATTAGCGCCAAAGCAAGCCAGCAGCACAGAAAACACCATTTCTCAATATGATGGAATAGTACGCTGCAGGGGAGTGCTGCTACATGCAAGAGTGCAGTAATTCATGTGGTATTATGATATTAGTCTGGTTGGCATAGCCACTAGCCCCTTAGGCGCGAGAGAGAGAGAGAGACACACACAGAGAGGGAGGACAAAAAAAAGGAGATGCAGACAGTACGAGGGAAATGCAAATATGGAATTTTAACATCCTGAGATACATGGATGCACTGGTGTAAGTACTTTTCCGTAGTCCAGTGCTACTTCATATAGGACACAGGGAGCAACCTTAATTCCTTATCAGTGTCAGGGCACCATGAGCTCTCACAAAAACACAATTACCATCATTCTCCATAGAACACACTCCAAAATACACCGTCTAAATTAAGTCCGCAGCGGAACAAGTCGAGAGTCTATTACGTAACATAAACTCATCTATCTCTAAATAAATAGATTCTCCGGGACAGGAGAGAAATCTCTCTTTGGATGAGCTCAAACGATGATATTAGCATTTTGGTGTTTGATTGGAACCATCAGGGACTTTCACAGAGCACAAGTTACTCTCAATTATTCAAACAAGCCTGAGAGAAGTGAAGAATAGAGAAGAGACGCTCGGTGCATGGAAGCCAAACAAACACTCTAATCTAATGGAATCATTTGTACAACCAAACTCTATCCCTGGGGGTGCAAGTTTGCTGGAAATGGCTTTAGGCACCTCTATATTCAGCTGCAGGCTGTGCGATTGTGAGCGTATGTGGGTGTGGGGGTGTATCGCTGGGTTTGTATGTGCATGAGCTGGGAATGAATCCAACTGAGTCACTGTTTGCATCATTGTATCTTTTTTTGGTGTTGTTTTGATGGAGTGTATTTTATCATGGTGGAGTGTGGGGGAGAGAAAGAAGCTTGAGTGTCGGCGTACGCATGAATGTACTGTTTTATAGGGTTCCTTTAGCGTGGAGTGAGTTTATCTGGGATATCTGAATGTGAATAAACTGGAGGTAGACCGTATCTCAGTGGCTGCTGTATTATTCCCTCATAAGTGAGGAGATTTAATTTATTAATGCTGGTGTAATATTACAGCAGCTAATTACATTGAAGAGCAGTATACGCACTGACGCACGTGTCAGTCTAAGGTCGGGCATCTGCATTCTTTTCCATTGTATTAAATCTGTGGCACCGTGGAGAACATCACTGACCATAAATAAATAATCGGATGCTGAATTCCCTGTCCGACCAGGAATAAGCGAGATTACTTGTGCTAGATCATGTCAAGCCTTTATATCAGTTTGTGTAACGCTTCACTGTGGTAAACATCGATCAGACATGACATTGCCTCTAGTAATGCACCCACATTTCACTAACTCTATGCAGGCACTTTGTAGTTCCCTACCATTTCAAGCCGTAGTCCATCTGTTGATTTGTTCCCTGTTCCTCAACGGACAGGACCCAACAGAACCAGCCAGAGCACGTATTTTTTGGGTGCACAGTATTTCTGGCTTGTGGACTTGTGTCAGTCCAGCAGTGACCCTGATGGTTTTAAACTCCAGCAGCACTGATGTGTCTACTCCACTTGTACCAGCACAACACACTCTATTGCACCACCACTGCGACAGGGTGACCTGACGTCCTCTTTTACTCGGACATGTCCTCTTTTTTAGACTTAAAAAAATGTCCGGGCGGAATTTCACAAACATCCGGGATTTTGTTTTTCTAGATCTTACATAGAATTTGTAGAATCACAAACTAGTCCCGCCCTCCCCTACTCTGATTGGTTCGCTTGAGTGAGAAGGGGGCGTGGTGAAGTAGCCTAAAATCTTCTGATTGGACGGTCTGACTGTAGAGCTACCATTATTGGTCGGTAACCTTCTCTGTAAACATTTAATTGGTCAGTCTGCACGTCAGTAGTCCTTGTTTACGTCAGGCCAAAGCTCATGTACCTACCCCTCATCTCGAGCAGCTATGCCGAAACGGAAATGTAAGTTCTCGGATGAATTAAAAAAGAAATTCCCATGTTTTGTTTAGCAGATAAAGGTGTAAAGGACCTAAAAGCACACACAGGTTTTAGCTAAGAATACAACGGCAGCGAGGAGGCGGAGGCGTGTCCTCTTTTTCACCATCTCAGATCTGGTGAGACCTCTCTGATCATCCCAGCCACTGCAGGACTGAGGATGATCCACCACCCGAGTCGTTCCTGCTCTGTGGTGGTGGACACTTATGGGTTCTGTCCACTGAAGAACAGGGTGAAAGGGGAAAAACAAGTATGCAGAGCAACCATTGGATACAATTCTGTAATTGTAGCATTACAAAGTGCTCCTGTATTGTAAGTGGAGCAGTGAGTGCAGAAACAAGGAGGTGGTAGTGATACCGTGGTGTGATTGGTGACATAATACTGATATTGATAATACAGGGTCCCCCCTGCCTCACATGGTTTCTTTGTTTTCTTTCCCCATGTGCTCCTGTGGTCCTCGGGCCGTATTAACCCCTCTGATAGATAGATAGATAGATAGATAGATAGATAGATCTTTATTGTCACATACAAAGTTATACAAGTACAACATTGTAGCGAAATTAGCTTCCGTCTGTACACTCACATAAACAGGGGTTAGGTGTGTGCAACAGACGCGACCGCAGCAGGTTACCCGCGCCATCGTATAGTTAGAAGAAACAGCTAGATTAACATTGGGGAAGTGGTGGTAAAAAAAATGAAGGTCCCAAACTGTGCCTAAGAAGCACAGTGTGTGATCTTGAAAAAAAACAACACCTTTAGCACACAAAGCAATACACACATGTAGTTTCAGTGACGTAGACAAAAAGCAGTAGGAGGCGTGTGATGCCATGTGTCTTAATCATCCTCAGGTGTTTTGCGCTCCTTGTCCCCGTCTTTGTGTACCACTCAATGCCTGTTTGTTCTAACGTCTTCGTATTGCTAACTATCCCTTTCTAGCTCTGTTGTTATCTTTGATTACATGGTATCAATAAAACACCTCCTTATTTAGTTGTGACAAGTGGCCTCGTTTCCACCGCAGGGCGAAACGGTTCTGAGCACAGGTAGTAACCGCTCCACTGGCTTTTCCGCACCGACGTGGTTCGGCACTGAACGCTTACAAACGGCGCTGAGTCTGGATTCCTCCACAGGGTTAGGTAACCGTACCCAGGGCCACCCAGGCTTTCTGTAGGAGGGCTTAAACGACATAGGGATCAGTCAGCTGACAAAGTCGTTATATTACAGTTGTCTGTTGGCTCATGGTTACAACGATCATAACTTATTTGATATTTGGTATTGACACTAGCAACAGTCAGGGTGTTAATTATCTTCATTATCTGCCCAGACGTTCCATATCATCATGTCCACTGAATGAATCTGTGTGCATGTGTATCTTAATATGCGACGTGTAGGGTGTGCTGATGTGTAAGGCCCTAAAGGCTGTGTCTCTTTTCTCTGAGCTGTCATCCTCCTGCAGTCACATCACCCTCTCACGCCCACCTGAGAGAAGCGGAGAGAGAGAAAGAGCACGAGAGAGGGAGGGACAGAGGGGGGGGTGTTGTCACACTGACAGGTAGAGAGATGGAGAACGAAAAAAACGGAGAAGAGAATGGATAGAAAAGGGTAAAATAAAAAGAGAGAGAGGGAGAGAGAGCTGGTGGCTGGGAGCTTAAAGAGGTCCCTGTGACACGCCAATCTCCTCTCCTATTTATAGCGGCTCAGATCCTGCAGTGCAGTGAGCGGCCGCTCATTCGCTCTCTCCCTTTTTCCCATGAATCTCTCAGCTTGTTAACACGCACAGATCCCGTGTAGGAAGAGAGGGATTCTGCCAGGACCATCCTCTCATCTCCTTCCTCATTTGCTTTCTGTCTTTGTCTCCGGCATATTGACTAAACACATGCACTCATTATTTACTGAAATGCCCCCTCATCTCCTCCATAACCAAACAAGTAGACGGGCTTTCTAATCTTCTCCAGCCCACCTCGCCCATCCTGTCTCTGCCTCTCTCTCCCACCCTCGCTCTGCTGAAACCTCTAATAGAGACGCAGCTAAAACGTATACATTGTTATTTAAATAAAACCCAAGCGCTACGTAGCATTCTCTACCAATCAAAGCTTTCTTCGAGTGCTTTAGAAACATTTAGGAACTAGTGCTGCACGATAAGACGGAAAAACATCAGTGATAAGACACAGTAGTGTATTAATTAATTAATTAGAGACTCATTTGCATACTGAGGCCTTTTGGGATAATGGTGTTGAAAAGGGCAGTATCATGATAATGATTAAGGAGCAATATATTGTGCAGCCCGACTGGAAACAGAATCAATCCCATGTTAGTCAGAGTAACAGATGGCAGTCTTCTGAGAGATTAATGATATTACCGAGGATGACATCAGTAGAATACAGTGTGTGAGTATGATGTGTATAATACGACACAAGAAAACAACTATAAAGCACAGATGTAGGTCAGTGTTTCTGTGCTACTACGATACCAGTCTGAATGGATGTTATTCTGAACTCTCAAACGTGAGACTTTAATGATGTTGGGTGCTGTACACCCAAACGTTGTTGAGCAGATACTACATAGAACTGATCTAACCTTTACAGTGCTCTATGTTATTGCTGTATCCGTGGCAGTGTTACACTGGAGCATGCTCTGTGCTCTTTTGTTTTTATCTCTAAACTACTAATATCACCTGCCTATTCACCAGAATCCCTTGATTGATTTGATTAAGAAAGCAAAGCTGCACAGTCTCCGCAGACCAATAGTAACTTAATTGGTTCTGCATAAATTACAGACTGTTATTTAATAAATACATTATGAAAGATGTTAAAACATAAACATGAAGCCCTCTTGACTGTGAATGTTATAGAGTTCCAGTGAATTCAGTGACATTGTGCTCATACCTTCGTGTGTCAGTGTCAGCGCCCACCACTCATTTCGTATTTTAAGTGTATTAAAAAATTTGTACGTTTTTCAGGATTGCAATATAGGTGAATTCAAACTAGCTTCTAGCATCAAATTTGAAAATAATCATCCATCCATCCATCCATCCATTCATTGTCTGTAACCCTTATCCAGTTCAGGGTCGCGGTGGGTCCAGAGCCTACCTGGAATCATTAGGTGCAAGGCGGGACCACACCCTGGAGGGGGCGCCAGTCCTTCAAAGGGCAACACACACACATTCACTCACACACACTTTTTAAATCGCCAATTCACCTACGAACGTGTGTTTTTGGAGCATGGGAGGAAACCGGAGCGCCCAGAGGAAACCCACGCAGACACAGAGAGAACACACCACACTCCTCACAGACAGTCACCCGGAGGAAACCCACGCAGACACAGGGAGAACACACCACACTCCTCACAGACAGTCACCCGGAGGAAACCCACGCAGACACAGGGAGAACACACCACACTCCTCACAGACAGTCACCCGGAGGAAACCCACACGGACACGGGGAGAACACACCACACTCCTCACAGACAGTAACCCAGAGGAAACCCACGCGGACACAGAGAGAACACACCACACTCCTCACAGACAGTCACCCAGAGGAAACCCGCGCAGACACAGGGAAAACACACCACACTCCTCACAGACAGTCACCCAGAGGAAACCCACGCAGACACAGGGAGAACACACCACACTCCTCACAGACAGTCACCCGGAGGAAACCCACGCAGACACAGAGAAAACACACCACACTCCTCACAGACAGTCACCCGGAGCAGGAATCGAACCCACAACCTCCAAGTCCCTGGAGCTGTGTGACTGCGACACCTACCTGCTGCGCCACCATGCCGCCCTAATAATAATAATAATTTAAAAAAATAATAATACAAGGCATTGGGTCAGAAAGGATGTGTAGCTCTCAAGAAGCAGCATTAACATGTAGAAATTTGCTAATCAAAGTACTCATTAGACAAATCATCATGGATTGTGTGGGATTTACTTGGACTGTGAGAAGAAGAGACTAAATACTTCAGCATTTGATATTCATCATTAAATGATCTGTGTAATTTCTAGGAATTTTTGTAGACACGGAAAAAAATGAAATCTACTTTTGCTTAAAGGTCCTTTTGACGGGACATTAAATGGTCTCTGACTTTTGCACAGTGCAGTACAGGGCTACACCTGGTTACCTGTCAGTGGACATGCACAGATACAGAGCGGAGCACAGATAAACAGACTCGTAGGCTCGCTTTGTGATGATAATCATTAAGAGAGGTTATGTTCTCCTTGTGCTCTACTTTTATCACATTAGAGAGGCCTGCGTGTGTCCGTGCTTGTCTCTCTGTGTGATTTAGTGCTTACAGTGTTTACTCTCCAAATGCAGTGTGAGGCCTCAAATTATAACTCTGCCCAGGTCGAGCAGAGCTCTCAGAATTATCGCCATTGATTTGTGTCTTTATTATGTCTTCACTGAAGGGCCAGTGCAACTGCAAAGCACAACACTGCCACCTAGTGTATGTGTGTTTGTGTGTGTGTGTGTGTGTGCACGTGCGCGCACCCTGAGTGTTTTTGAGGCACACGGAGATGGATAGATAGAAAGGAAAAGAGAATGAGAGGGCGATGGTGAGGGAGAGGAGGAATGCTTTCACTGCTGTTTTGCTGCTGTTGCTGGAGGAAGCAGGAATATTCTGGCCATCTGCTGCAGATTAGAATTAGACCTGCAGCTCAATTCAATTAGCATCCTCAGCCAAATGCACTGATTGGTCAGAGAGCAGGAAAGAGACGGGGGTGAGAGTGAAAGGGGGAATGGGCAGGAGGGGAGAGAAGAGAAAAGGAATAAAAGAAGTGATGGTGGAGAAGAAGGAAATGAAAGAGAGTGACAGGAGGTATGACAGGGTGGAGTGCTCTACTGGAGTCAGTTGATTGCAGGATTGTTAAACTCACTACCTGTGGAAGAATGGAAAAGACATGGACTCCCCCAGTGCCCTCCCACGATACACACACACACACACACACGCACACACACAAACGATAAACACAAACACACGCACAAGAAGCCCGTTCAAACAAGTTACTAAATTGTGCTCTTGATGAAAAGAACCACTATGTTGTATACACATAGCGGAATTGTCATTCATGGATGTGTTCTCAATTATTCTAAACTCAGCCCTGCCAGGCATTTGTTACTGATTATTCTGTGTCCTTTGAAATGTGTGTATAGTTTCCGTCGCTGCCTGCTGCATTGTCTCCTGTTTTAATATACTTTCGAATACTTAGGGATGCGCTAATCCATCTTTCCTCCTGATGCTGATTACGATATCTGAATCAGATATCAGAGATTTGTCTGATATAACGTACTGATCTAATAGCAGTGCTCTGTTAAGCTGTTTTATTTTTTCTTTATTTTTTTTCCCTCCAAGTAACAATATAAACACAAATGCATGGACATCCCACGCGCATATGAGTGCACACTTTGCAGTGTGTGTAATCTGTCTAGTTTATACACCAATACACAAACTTCCTGAGCTAGTCATGTCACCATGGGGTGATAAAGTCTACTCAGCATACACATGTGCTTTTTAGTTCTGCAGTTACAGACTGTAGTCCATGAAATTCTCTCCATATTTGTTTTGCTTTATTCTGTAGACCATTGGTAAAAATGTCCAAGGGCCGCCACTGAGCAGGTAGTAACTACAGTGACACTGTATGTATGCAGCAGGTAGGTGTCGCAGTCACACAGCTCCAGGGGCTTGGAGGTTGTGGGTTTGATTCCCGCTCCGGGTGACTGTCTGTGAGGAGTGTGGTGTGTTCTCCCTGTGTCTGCGTGGGTTTCCTCCGGGTGACTGTCTGTGAGGAGTGTGGTGTGTTCTCCCTGTGTCTGCGTGGGTTTCCTCCGGGTGACTGTCTGTGAGGAGCGTGGTGTGTTCTCCCTGTGTCTGCGTGGGTTTCCTCCGGGTGACTGTCTGTGAGGAGTGTGGTGTGTTCTCCCTGTGTCTGCGTGGGTTTCCTCCGGGTGACTGTCTGTGAGGAGTGTGGTGTGTTCTCCCTGTGTCTGCGTGGGTTTCCTCCGGGTGACTGTCTGTGAGGAGTGTGGTGTGTTCTCCCTGTGTCTGCGTGGGTTTCCTCCGGGTGACTGTCTTTGAGGAGTGTGGTGTGTTCTTCCTGTGTCTGCGTGGGTTTCCTCCGGGTGACTGTCTGTGAGGAGTGTGGTGTGTTCTCCCTGTGTCTGCGTGGGTTTCCTCCGGGTGACTGTCTGTGAGGAGTGTGGTGTATTCTCCCTGTGTCTGCGTGGGTTTCCTCCCACAGTCCAAAAGCACACGTTGGTAGGTGGATTGGCGACTCAAAGTGTCCATATGGGTGTGTATGACACTCTGTGTGCTGAAGTCAGGGCCCTGTATGCTACCACAGGAGCAATCATCAGTAACTTTACATCTCCAAGGTGGACCCACAAAGCTGCTGTGTCTAGAGAGGGCATTAAATGTACACAGTGTTTAAAAACACTGCTGTCTCTGATGCACTTACAATCTCTTTTTGTCTACTCGATGAGTCCCCTACGATCGCCACAACATCAGTGTAACTACAGCACTGAAAATGGGCATTAAACGCAAGGCTGGTGAACCTAATGAAGTGGCCAGAGAGGGTACAAACCTCCATATGAACTCTCAAATGTACAAAGAAAATAAATCCAGTGTGAAAAGGTTGTGTAGTGTAAATATTAACAACACACTCCTAAACGCTGGGACAGAGGCATGTTTAAACACAACAGCAGTTTTGCCCATTCTTGATACAAGACTTCAGTTTCTCAGCAGTCCATGGATGCTGTTGACTAACATTCTTCCCCATGAAGCACCGTAGGAGGCCGATGTGGGCTAAAGGCGTAGATCAGTCAGTTGCACACACTGTGTGTGTCCGCAGACGTGTTGTTGTAGCACATACAAAACGAGGCCTGGCATTGTCTTGTTGAAATAACCATGGATTTCCCAGTCAAAGACATTCTCTTGACAAACTGTGTCTCTCTAATCTATGTTTGCCTCCACATCTATGGAAAATTCTCAAAGATGCAAATCACCGTTCTCACTGAAGTGCCCATCAACCATGAGAGATGTTGGCTTGGCACCTGTTGTTGATAACAGTGTGGATTCGTCATTAGTACGGAAAACATACCGTCTGTTTTTGTGGTGACATGTTGATATATGGAATCCACTGACCACATCATGTCTTTTGGACCATTTAACATTAGCTTGGACCTAGAGATCTGCATGTAATTGATGTTTGGCTTTTGAAGGTTGCATTTCTTGACAGAGTGGTGAACCCTTCGTTCATTCGACATGTGTCCAGCCAGTGATTTACTGCATCATTTCATAATTTAAAGTATGGTAAATTATAAAAGACGTATATTATTTGCAATCTTGCATTGAAAACTATGTTTTTGAAATGTTTTCAATTCTCTCATGGAGTTTGGAATAAAGTCATGAGCCGTGAAAACACTGAGCCTTTTATGTCTTATATTCATGTGTTTATACTGTAATGCTTCAAAACAATGTGACATGAATTTTCTATAAACATTTCACTCTTAATTTGCTCCATTCAAAATTTTTTGTCTTGTAGTGCCAGCATAACATTTAAAATTTGTGTATATTTACAAAACACAATCAACTTGGTGAGTAAAAACAATGAGAATATTTTCCTTTTGTGAGTTAAAAACATTTTCATGAGAAGTAATAAATCACAGACAGATTTTCATGACATTTTTACAAAGTTTTCTAAAAAATGGTGTTTGTGGGTGGCACAAGGAGGTGACTGTCTGTGAGGAGTGTGGTGTGTTCTCCCTGTGTCTGTGTGGGTTTCCTCCGGGTGACTGTCTGTAAGAAGTGTGGTGTGTTCTCCCTGTGTCTGCGTGGGTTTCCTCCGGGTGACTGTCTGTGAGGAGTGTGGTGTGTTCTCCCTGTGTCTGTGTGGGTTTCCTCCGGGTGACTGTCTGTAAGAAGTGTGGTGTGTTCTCCCTGTGTCTGCGTGGGTTTCCTCCGGGTGACTGTCTGTGAGGAGTGTGGTGTGTTCTCCCTGTGTCTGTGTGGGTTTCCTCCGGGTGACTGTCTGTGAGGAGTGTGGTGTGTTCTCCCTGTGTCTGTGTGGGTTTCCTCCGGGTGACTGTCTTTGAGGAGTGTGGTGTGTTCTCTCTGTGTCTGCGTGGGTTTCCTCCGGGTGACTGTCTGTGAGGAGTGTGGTGTGTTCTCCCTGTGTCTGTGTGGGTTTCCTCCGGGTGACTGTCTTTGAGGAGTGTGGTGTGTTCTCTCTGTGTCTGCGTGGGTTTCCTCCGGGTGACTGTCTGTGAGGAGTGTGGTGTGTTCTCCCTGTGTCTGTGTGGGTTTCCTCCGGGTGACTGTCTTTGAGGAGTGTGGTGTGTTCTCCCTGTGTCTGCGTGGGTTTCCTCCGGGTGACTGTCTGTGAGGAGTGTGGTGTGTTCTCTCTGTGTCTGCGTGGGTTTCCTCCGGGTGACTGTCTGTGAGGAGTGTGGTGTGTTCTCCCTGTGTCTGCGTAGGTTTCCTCCGGGTGCTCCGGTTTCCTCCCACGCTCCAAAAACACACGTTGGTAGGTGGATTGGAGACTCAAAAGTTCTTATCACTCAATAATGAAAGCATTAAGTGTGGTTTGGTGGTTTGTTGGTTTGAATGGTCCAACAGAACCAAATACCAAAGATTTGCATACACCACATCTTGTATTGTTTCTTCTGACTCATTTAAGAAACTCCAGTTGTGACTGTTTTGAATGGAAATGATTGGAAATGACTGGAAATGGATGAAATCAAAGGGAGTGTTTTTTTTGTTTTTTTTTGTTTTTTTTTGCACAAAGTTATTTATTTTGTTTTAATTTTTGACGTGTGTGTGTTTGTGTGTATGCTTGAGACAGAAAGGCATTAGAGACATTAGAAAACCAGAAGGATGGATGTTAAGGATGGTGTTTGCTTGTATGTGTTTGAATATGTGTGTTTGAGGGTAGTATGATGGAAGTAAACATGAAAAAGTGGTGTTTAGTGTAAAAATCACTGTGTGTATGAGAGTTTGGTGGAGCTGTAGTGAGCTCTTTGTCAGTCTCCTCTGCTTGTCTCTCACCTTCTGCTCCTCTGAGACAAGCCTTCAATCAACACACACACACACACACACACACACATATACACAGTGCATTTCACAAACATGCCCTCAGGCGTAGAGTTACACACAAATGAACACTCTGGCTGTATGCATAATCACACTCTCTCTCTCTCTCACACACACACACACACACACACACACACACATACATACAGATTGAAGATCTACTCGATGATGAATAAGAGTTTCAGTGAGCTGTACTCTTCTGGAAAGAGCAAAAATGAGTACAGCTCTGTGTCCCGCTGTGTGTGTGTGTGTGACTATTTACAGCTTCCTCTCTTTCTGTCTCTTGCTCACTCTCACTTTTTTTTTCATTGTCTCTCTCTCTCTCTCTCTCTCTCTCTCTCTCTCGCCTGCAATGCTAACCATACAACAGTATGGGAGGTACTTGAGTGTGCCTACAGAAACAGACTTGAATTGAATGCAGATACTGCAGTTCAGTGCAGCTGAAGGTTAAATGCATTTCCTGTACTATTAATCATAAATGGGTTTTAAAAAGAGCAGTTTCTCCCCCTCGAGCATGTAATACACTTTTGTCCTGCTGAGCAGGATGAGACGGCGTCTGCAGATAAATAGGTATAACAAACACGCTTAAAATAACTGTCCCATATTTATCATTTTCATGCTTGATTTCTTATTATTAATTTCATCCTTTTAAATGATTGCTATTTTCTTTAAACCTAAGTGTATATTCTTAACTATACGATGCATAAGTTAAAAATAACATATAAAATAAATGATTTTATACACTCAGACTTCATAAAGCCAGGTAATGGTTTAAACCCTGGATTTACTGCTCAGCAGCTGAGAGTCAGTGCATTATAAAGCTTTAGATGAAAGCCATAGACAACATTGAGAAAGCTGTGGGATGATAAATAGTCATGAATTTAAACAATTCTATGTGATTTGTGTAAATTATTGGATCATTATCTTTGCAGGAAAAAGTGAGCTTTTAGGTGTGTAAAAGTAAAAAAAAAAAACAAAATCATGTGTCAGCCAGCCTGGAGTGATTTAATCTTCTTTTTTTGCCAACAAAACACGTACTATAAATAGAGTGAGTGATCACAAACATTTTTTTATGCTGACTGTCACTTTGTTGGATTCTGGTTGGGCATTTTCATAGTATCAAATATTCCAGACTTTGGCAGCACTGTATTCTGACAGTTGTGCCAGAGCAGCATTATTGATTTGGAAAGAAACTGCTTATGAGGGAGAGAATGGGTCATACCTGACTGCAGGGATTCATCTGAAAGGTGGGTGTGGTTAGCTCTCAGAGTTAATCATGTGTGAGTGTGGTGTGTTAGGACAGAACACGTCTTGGTTACAGGTCGCTGTGTTTGGGGGAAGAGCATGTGTACCATATACATTCAAATTTGCAATTAATGATTTTTTTTTTATCAATATAAAGCCCAATTATATTTTTTTCAGGCAAGTGAATAAAACTGGAGATGTAGAAGGATCTTCAGTGATTAACAGAGCTATAGAGTTTTATTGTCAATTCTGCATATGTACAGGACATACAAAGATTGAAATTATGTTACTGTCCTCTCCAAGATGCAGTAACATTTAACAAAAAATAGACTATATTCAATAAGTATATAAATAAATGAAAGTGTACAAACAGAAGACAAGTGCAGGACATACGATACCAGCAGCTCACTGATAGACATACATGAGACAATGGGACACTGACTGAAGACAATAACCTGATTTGGAAGTAGGATACTGGATGTACAAGGCAGTGTAACAATAGTGCAAAATAATCGTAATAGAAGGAGGTAGGATACTGGATGTACAGGGCAGTGTAAACAATAGTGCAACATAATTGAATAGAAGGAGGTAAGATACTGTATGTACAAGGCAGTGTAAACAATAGTGCAAGACAATTGTAATAGAAGGAGGTAAGATACTGGATGTACAGGGCAGTGTAAACAATAGTGCAAAATAATCGTAATAGGAGGAGGTAGGATACTGTATGTACAAGGCAGTGTAAACAATAGTGCAAAATAATCGTAACAGGAGGAGGTAGGATACTTGATGTACAAGGCAGTGTAAACAATAGTGCAAGACAATCGTAATAGGAGGAGGTAGGATACTGGATGTACAGGGCAGTGTAAACAATAGTGCAAAATAATCGTAATAAGAGGAGGTAGGATACTGGATGTACAAGGCAGTGTAAACAATAGTGCAAAATAATCGTAATAGGAGGAGGTAGGATACTTGATGTACAAGGCAGTGTAAACAATAGTGCAAGACAATCGTAATAGGAGGAGGTAGGATACTAGATGTACAGGGCAGTGTAAACAATAGTGCAAAATAATCGTAATAAGAGGAGGTAGGATACTGGATGTACAAGGCAGTGTAAACAATAGTGCAAAATAATCGTAATAGAAGGAGGTAGGATACTGGATGTACAGGGCAGTGTAAACAATAGTGCAAAATAATCGTAATAGAAGGAGGTAGGATACTGGATGTACAGGGCAGTGTAAACAATAGTGCAAAATAATCGTAATAGAAGGAGGTAGGATACTGGATGTACAAGGCAGTGTAAACAATAGTGCAAAATAATCGTAATAAGAGGAGGTAGGATACTGGATGTACAGGGCAGTGTAAACCATAGTGCAAAATAATTGTAATAGAAGGAGGTAGGATACTGGATGTACAGGGCAGTGTAAATTCCAGTCCGGGTTCCGGTCTAATCACAGCACTGAGACTGCTCTAATCAAGGTAATTAATGACATCCGCTTAAATACAGAGGCTGGAAAGGTATCTCTTCTATTACTTCTTGACCTTAGTGCTGCCTTTGATACCATTGACCATAAGATTCTTATAGATAGACTCGCAAACTGTGTTGGACTCTCAGGAACAGTCCTGAAGTGGTTCATTTCTTACCTGGAAGGCAGGAACTACTTTGTAGAAATAGAAAATAATATTTCAGAGAACATGCCAGTAACCTGTGGTGTCCCCCAGGGCTCTATTCTTGGTCCACTTTTATTTAATTTATATATGCTTCCTCTTGGCCAGATTCTACAGAACTATGGGCTGTCCTATCACAGCTATGCAGATGATACTCAGATTTACATGGCCCTGTCCCCAAACGACTCTGGCCCAGTTGACTTATTAAGCAAGTGCCTTGAACACATCACAAACTGGATGGGACACAATTTTCTGCAGCTGAATAAAGATAAAACTGAGATTATACTATTTGGGAATAGCACTGAGAGACAAAGATTGGCTACGTATCTGGACTCGAGAGCCCTCAAATCTAAAGAACTGGCTCGCAACCTTGGTGTATCAATGGACTCAGATCTCAGTTTTAGTAGTCATATTAAAGCGGTTACTAGATCAGCATTTTACCATCTTAAGAACATCAGTAAGATTAGAGATTTTCTGACTAAACCAGACCTAGAGAAACTTATCCATGCTTTTATTTCTAGCAGGATTGATTACTGTAATGGTCTCTTAGCTGGACTTCCAAAAAAGACCATTAAACAGCTTCAGCTGATTCAAAATGCAGCTGCCAGAGTTCTCACTCGGAGCAAAAGAAGAGATCATATCACCCCCATCCTCAAATCCTTACACTGGATACCAGTCTGTTATAGAATAGACTTTAAGGTGTTATTACTGGTTTATAAATGTCTCAATGGGGTAGGACCAGCGTATTTATCAGATCTGCTACAGAGATATGAGCCGAGCAGAGATCTCAGATCTTTAGGAACTAGTCAGTTAGTCCTGCCTCGGGGTCAAAACTAAACATGGAGAGGCAGCATTTAGCTACTATGCCACTTTTAAATGGAACCAGCTGTCTGAGAATATTAGAAGTGCCCCAACGTTAGACACATTTAAATCAAGACTTAAAACTCTCTTGTTTGAGCAGGCTTACAGCTCAGTTTAAAATATTCTGCACTTTTCTGTAACGGCATTTTATTTCTTTTATTTCTTTTCATTTATTGTCATTTTAAATTGTTTTAATCATTTTAATCATTTTACTCTTTTTATGTAATTGTCTTATTGGAATTTATGATTTTACTCTGGCTTTTAATGTAATTTCTTTTTCTGTAAAGCACTTTGAATTGCTTCTGTATGAAAGGTGCTCTATAAATAAACTTGCCTTGCCTTGCCTTGCCTTGCCTAAACAATAGTGCAAAATAATCGTAATAGAAGGAGGTAGGATACTGGATGTACAGGGCAGTGTGAACAATAGTGCAAAATAATCGTAATAAGATGAGGTAGGATACTGGATGTACAAGGCAGTGTAAACAATAGTGCAAGATAATCATAATAGGAGGAGGTAGGATACTGTATGTACAAGGCAGTGTAAACAATAGTGCAAAATAATTGTAATAGAAGGAGGTAGGATACTGGATGTACAGAGCAGTGTAAACAATAGTGCAAGATAATTGTAATAGGACGAGGTAGGATACTGTATGTACAAGGCAGTGTAAACAATAGTGCAAAATAATTGTAATAGGAGGAGGTAGGGTACTGGATGTACAGAGCAGTGTAAACAATAGTGCAAGATAATCGTAATAGAAGGAGGTAGGATACTGAATGTACAGGGCAGAGTAAACAATAGTGCAAGACAATTGATCCTGAGCTTGATATCATTTAAGGACGTTATTGAATTATTGAATACATGAAACATAATTTATTTTGAAATTCATGTTGTATATGTTATTATTTTATATATTTAAGGTGGTTTTAAACATTTGAACCCTGCTCTGTGTGTGTGAATATTCTCAGAGTGGTCTTATTCACAGTGTTTGAGGACGTGTTCTCAGAGTTGAGCTGTAACTGTTTACATAGCAGTAGTTAGTGCTGGGATATATGAGAAATACAAGAAGAGAACTTGGCTGGAGTTCTTTGGATCTCTAGGCGAAATGGACACGCTGACCTGTAGAACATAGCTAGGGGTGATGGAGAAGCCTGAAAAGGAGACCACTTGGTTAAGAGTGAAGACTTTGCCCCAGGTACTGAATGCAGAGATGGAAATTTATCTGGAGTTCAGGTGTGATCCTGCTCCCAAACTATTTACTGTAAGTAGTGCTGAGGCATAGCAAATTTTAATTAACTGCATTGAAAGAGCTGTTTTGCTTCTGATTGTTTTGAAAAAACACACTTTCTTCAAAACACATTTTTTTAATCTGTTTAGCGTTTACAATGTTGTGCAATGTTCCCTTTAAAATGGGGGGCGGGGGGGCTCTAAAATACATTGTCTATACAATCTATGACATTCTGTCCTTCAAACTAAAGGATTTTCTCTCATGAAAGACTCGTCATTTGAAACCCTGTTGAGCCTGACATGTTCTCACACAGGGGTTTACGTTTGCACTGCGCAGCGCCCACAGCTAATGGAACTAAACCAAAATTCTCTACTAGGCTTGACTCACACTTGCACCCCAGTGACTCAAGACTCAACTCGTACTTGAGGCATCTTTGTGATCAGCCCACAGATCAGCTCAGCAGAAGCCTTCCACAGCTCGTTGTAACGAATGATTTGAATGATGGGTTCTGTAACTTTAATTAATTCTAACTTTAATAGCACCGTGATGCTGTGAGCACTTTTTTTTTTATAAATTGGAAAACTGACTCTTCTGTAGATTCCAAAATAATCAGTGTGTACAAGTACTTTAAAAGGAAGTTAGACTCCATGAAAATGGTTGTTTTAAATAAAATGTTCATTTGGGCTGTGTGTGTTTTTGTGTGTGTGTTTGTATTTGTGAGTGAGGAGTAGTAGTAGATGCCTGAGGTGCCAGCTTCAGCCTCTTTTCATGTTGTCACTGGAGGTCAAGTGAACCACATTTCTTCTTTCTCTCTCTCTCTTTTTTTTTTTTTTTTTCCTGCCCAAGGGATTCTCTCTTACCTTTTTCCGTATTCATTTTCCCTTGCATTCCCCCCCTCTCTATCTCTTTTTCCTTCTGATGAAGGAAAATCACACTCACTCCCTCACTACCATGACAACCTGTTCTTGCCTTCCCCTCTCCTACCCCTCTCCTGGGCACTGTTAGAGAAAGTGTGTGTGTGTGTGTGTATGTAGATCACTGTTTGCAAACACCAGTCCTGGAGGCCCGCCTACACTGCACAGTTTTATGTTTTCCCCACTGTAACACACCTGAGTCATTTCATTAGCTAATGATGAAGCCCTCTGTGAACTGAATCAGGTTTGTTAGAGCCAACATTCATAAGGGATTCAGGGCTAAAAATATTGATGTTTTTCAGTGCCACTTAATCCTGCCTTATACATTTTAGCGTTTTGTGTACTGTGATTTAACTTATTAGCTAATCAGTCCTATTTTGCCCAACAAACAGAGGGTGAGACATTCAGAGACTTCAGCCATTTCCCCTTAAACAGAATCTGCCACTGGAGCATGTGGAACATATGCGTGTCCATCTGGCCACAGGGAAAAGATCAGCATGTGGAATTTGAGCTTCCTGTGTACTATGTTAATACTAGGCGAATGAATGAAATGTCAAATGCATTCCATCCTATACCTCTTTAACAAGTGAAATGTGGGGGGTTTCCACATTTGGTCTCAGACTGCTGTAAACACCTTAAACAAATGTGAACCCCAATAACCGTATGATTCCTGAGTTTTCCCGTTTTACAGTAAAACTAGCTCATAAAGAAAGAATGCAGATGCTGAGCATTAAAAATATTAAAAAAGAAAATTGACACAATGGGCATGGAGTTAAACCCCCTTAACCACACTGTAAAAAATTGCTGTAAATTTACAGTGAGTCTGCTGCCAGTATTTTATTGTAAATCACAGTATTTACAGTAAATTATTGTATTACTCAATTACAGTAATATGCTGTAAATTTGAAATACAGTTGTGTTCTTGTAAATATACAGTAAATGGCTGGGAACTCTGCTGCCAGTATTTTATTGTAAATCACAGTATTTACAGTAAATTATTGTATTCAATTACAGTAATATGCTGTAAATTTGAAATACAGTTGTGTTCTTGTAAATATACAGTAAATGGCTGGGAACTCTGCTGCCAGTATTTTATTTTAAATCACAGTATTTACAGTAAATTATTGTATTCAATTACAGTAATATGCTGTAAATTTGAAATACAGTTGTGTTCTTGTAAATATACAGTAAATGGCTGGGAAATCTGCTGCCAGTATTTTACTGTAAATCGCGGTATTTACAGTAAATTATTGTATTATTCAATTACAGTAATATGCTGTAAATTTGAAATACAGTAGTGTTCTTGTAAAAATATGGTAAATGGCGGGGAACTCTGCTGCCAGTATTTTATTGTAAATCACAGTATTTACAGTAAATTATTGTATTCAATTACCGTAATATGCTGTAAATTTGAAATACAGTTGTGTTCTTGTAAAAATATGGTAAATTGCTGGGAACTCTGCTGCCAGTATTTTATTGTAAATCACAGTATTTACAGTAAATTATTGTATTATTCAATTACAATAATATGCTGTAAATTTGAAATACAGTAGTGTTCCTGTAAAAATACGGTAAATGGCTGGGAACTCTGCTGCCAGTATTTTACTGTAAATCGCGGTATTTACAGTAAATTATTGTATTATTCAATTACAATAATATGCTGTAAATTTGAAATACAGTAGTGTTCCTGTAAAAATACAGTAAATGGCTGGGAACTCTGCTGCCAGTATTTTACTGTAAATCACGGTATTTACAGTAAATTAATGTATTATTCAATTACAGTAAAATGCTGTAAATTTGAAATACAGTAGTGCTCCTGTAAAAATATGGTAAATGGCTGGGATCTCTGCTGCCAGTATTTTACTGTAAAATTTACAAGAAATGTTTTACAGTGCATGGTATAATCACTGTAGTGCTGGACTTCTTCACTTCTCTCAGTTTGGGACCTATACAGAGCAAATATATCATACATAAGAGGGTATAATGTATGCTCCTGGTACTCAACCCAATCGCAATGCATTTAAAACAGATCTTTCTAACCCCATATTATGTACAAAACTACCACACAAGCTTACATGTGCATTTTATGGCCATAAACTGCACTCCTTTTCCATGGGAAGATCTCAGCCACCCTATAATAACACTTCTCCACAATGGGTTTTGAGAAAGGATTTTTCTGTATTACTAAACTAATTTCCCGGTTTGTCTGAAGCTTGTTGAAAACTCTGTTATTGTCTTGCATCTGTCTAGATCGAGTGTTAAATTCAGATGCAATTTGAATATATATTGCAGCCGCGTTTGATCATAGTTCTAATCAGATGTAGGATCTGGTAAAACAGTTTAGACCGGATTGCTAGAAGGATCGCAAGTGGAAATTGAGTGTCCCTTAAAGTAGAACTTAAACAACATCACCCATAACCACGTGGGCTCTGAGTTGTAACTGTGAATCCCCTTTAATGTTTGATTACGATGTGAACCCAAAAGCCCTGAGGTCAGTCTCAGATTCACAGGAAAAAAAGACTAATGTAGGGAAAAATAATAAATAAATTCAGCATTTTTTGTCTTAATAGAATTATATCAAAGAGAACCTCACTGAGTATTTGTTGATACAACCACATTGATATCATCGTTAGAATGGAATAAAGAGTTCATCTTGATAATGTTTAATTGTGTGTCAGTACAGTGATCCCTCGCTACTTCACGGTTCATCTTTTGCGGATTCGCTAATTCGCGGGTTTTTTCAAGGGGGCTTATGGCCGCTATATTGCCTAAAAATGTCATTTTCTTATGGTGTGTAAATTAAAAGTATTTTTTTATTATTTACATGTATTAGACTAGGCCTCTAGGTGACAAAATATATCATTTACAAGTATTTCTTACGTACAGTACAGGGGGTCCTCGACTTATGACGTTGATCCGTTCCTACGTCGCGTCGTAAACCAATTTTCGGTGTAAGTCGGAACATACGTACGTACTGTACGTAAATAACATACTGTAAGAACTTATCCTATCCTAACACCTATCCTCCTCGGTCCCGAGCCGCGTAACCGTGTATTCTTCCGCCGCGCACACCACACACGAAGTTCACGTTACGACGTTTACGACGCAAAACCACTTACGTCGAAACAAGGCTTTATACAGTAATTGGGAGATGTGTCGTAACCACGAAACATCGTAACTCAGGACTGACTTAACCCAAGGGACCTCCTGTACTTGTGTTGTTCATGTCCACATCCGAGTGAAATTTACTGACGCTAAAGCACAGCTGAGGAATGACTCTATTAAAGAAACTGGTAGGATATCACATGTAGTTGCAGCTGAAAAACATTAGGGAACGACTGTTTAATGCAAAGGATGGGTTGTTAACAGTAACAGGGAGGGGTTTAAAAGTCCAAATACTCCATAAATACATAAGAAAATATTTCCTCTACTTCGTTAATTCGTTTTTGCGGGTGGTCTTTGAACGCGTCCCTCACGAAAAACGAGGGATCACTGTACCACATAAACCAATAATGAGTTGTGTTGAGAAGTTCTGCTGTAGGGCGGCACGGTGGCGCAGCAGGTAGTGTCGCAGTCACACAGCTCCAGGGGCCTGGAGGTTGTGGGTTCGATTCCCGCTCCGGAGGAGTGTGGTGTGTTCTCCCTGTGTCTGCGTGGGTTTCCTCTGGGTGACTGTCTGTGAGGAGTGTGGTGTGTTCTCCCTGTGTCTGTGTGGGTTTCCTCCGGGTGCTCCGGTTTCCTCCCACAGTCCAAAAACACACGTTGGTAGGTGGATTGGCGAAATTGTCCATAGGTGTGAGTGAATGTGTGTGTGTGTGTGTGTGTTGCCCTGTGAAGGACTGGCGCCCCCTCCAGGGTGTATTCCCGCCTTGCGCCCAATGATTCCAGGTAGGCTCTGGACCCACTGTGACCCTGAACTGGATAAGGGTTACAGACAATGAATGAATGAATGAATGAGTTCTGCTGTAGATGATGACAATAAAATGGAGTAAGGAAATTATTCTCAATGTTACCTCAGATTTTTCCAGCAGCTTTGTCTTTCAAAGCTTAAACAGTCATTACCATCACAGGCATGAGACTCTGGATGCACCTTTGTGTGTGTGTGTGTGTGTTTGGTTTTACCTGCCATCAGCTTGTACATCTCACTGAGGGGCTCCAATTACAGTGAGGGGAGGTGATCGACAAGAGGGAGGCTGTGATGAAATAATCATTTGCCACACACCTGCAGCTTCCATAGTGTGGGTCTAATGCAGAGAGAGGGATCGATGTGTAAATGAAGAAGAAAAACACTGAATCATTGACTTATCTGTTCGTCTGAGGGCAAAGCGGTGTAAATGAAAGGCAGAAAAAAGGGGAAAGAGTGTGGTTGTGCAAATGGGTATGTGTGCACATGTGGTGCCAGGAGCTGTGTCTCCACTTTGCAGTAAAGCTGGCTCTGCTGTTGGCATGGCGACGGCTGCGGCGTGAGGCTGCTGCCATGGTAACACTGTACGCTAAGGAGGGGGTCGAGGGCCACTGCTGTTCACTTTGTCCTTTCCTTTTGTTTGCTGCATCTTTCCTGCTGCTCTACTGCCTTGGCCAGTGTGTGTATGTGTGTGTGTCTGTTTGTGCGTGTGCTGAAGAAAGAATAGGTGAATGATGAATAAAATTCAGGTAGAATTAAATGTCATTGTCTCCGTGAACTTTGACAGGCCTGGTACATTTTAAAAAGAAACTGTGTGTGTGTGTGTGCATGCCTGCATGTGCTTATTTTTGGACTTGAACTTCAGTCTGCGAGAATCAGGCAACCAAGGTAGTTCTAGCTTCTAAGTGGAAACATAAATGACCATGATGAAACATAAATAGTAAGTTAGTAAGTAAGTCCTGGTTTTGTAGAAAAAAACAGAATGGGGCGGAAAGTGGTGCAGGGACCCTGAGGTTGTGGGTTCGTGTTCCACTCCGGGTGACTGTCTGTGAGGAGTGTGGTGTGTTCTCTCTGTGTCAGTGTGGGTTTCCTCCATGTGACTGTCTGTGAGGAGTGTGGTGTGTTCTCTCTGTGTCAATGTGGGTTTCCTCCGGGTGACTGTCTGTGAGGAGTGTGGTGTGTTCTCTCTGTGTCTGCGTGGGTTTCCTCCGGGTGACTGTCTGTGAGGAGTGTGGTGTGTTCTCCCTGTGTCCGCGTGGGTTTCCTCCGGGTGACTGTCTGTGAGGAGTGTGGTGTGTTCTCCCTGTGTCCGCGTGGGGTTCCTCCGGGTGACTGTCTGTGAGGAGTGTGGTGTGTTCTCTCTGTGTCTGCGTGGGTTTCCTCCGGGTGACTGTCTGTGAGGAGTGTGGTGTGTTCTCCCTGTGTCCGCGTGGGTTTCCTCCGGGTGATTGTCTGTGAGGAGTGTGGTGTGTTCTCCCTGTGTCTGCGTGGGTTTCCTCCGGGTGACTGTCTGTGAGGAGTGTGGTGTGTTCTCCCTGTGTCTGCGTGGGTTTCCTCCGAGTGCTCCGGTTTCCTCCCACGCTCCAAAATCACACATTGGTAGGTGTGTGAGTGTGTGTATGTGTGTGTCTGTCCCTGTTAAGGACTGGCGGCCTTTCAGAATGCGTCCCACCTTGCGCCCAATGATTCCAGGTAGGCTCCGGACCCACCGTGGCCCTGAACTGGATAAGGGTTACAGATAATCAATGAATGACAACAGAATGTGTTTGAAACTATAAAGTCAGAGCAGACGAAATAGTCATGAATTTGTGAAATGTTTCTAAACAGAACGATTTAAACAATGTATTTTGTTTAGGGACAGACTTTGAACATTTTACACACAGTTACATACATATTCATAATGCACACATGAAACATCACGCTTGACCTTTGGTATTTGCAGAGGACTGGTTCCAGCAGCACTTCTGTTTTTCTTCCGCTCATGCCATAGCAACACACACTGAAACATTACCACCATATCAGCATTACTGCAGTGCTGAGAATGATCCACCACCCAAATAACTCCTGCACTGTAGTGGTCCTGTAGTGGTTTGGTAACAAAGCATGCAGAGCAACAGATGGACTACCATCTGTAATTGCTGAACTAAACAAGACACCTCTTTGGAAAGTGGAGCTGGTAAAATGGACATGGGCAGGTATCGTTTGAGTGGTGGATCCTTAGCGCTGTATCTACTTACTCTCCACTCTGTTAGATACACCTACCCCATTGGTCCACCTTGTAGATGTAAAGTCAGAGACAATAACTCATCTGTTGCTGCACAGTTTGTGCTGATCGTCTTTTAATCGTTCATTGGGCACAGTACGCCATCCACAGGACGCTATTGGCTGGTATCTTTTGGTTTGTGAACTATTCTCGGTTTAACAGCTCCAGCAGC
Organism: Hoplias malabaricus; assembly: GCF_029633855.1. Classification (NCBI taxonomy): domain Eukaryota; kingdom Metazoa; phylum Chordata; class Actinopteri; order Characiformes; family Erythrinidae; genus Hoplias; species Hoplias malabaricus. Next base: position 3,606,443 of record NC_089808.1, read on the forward strand.
ACTGCTGTGTCTGATCCACTTATATCATCACAACACACAATAATACACAACCACAATTTCAAAAAAGAATGATCCCCCAGGGCAAATCATACCTGCCCTGTGGTGGTCCTGTTGGGATCCTTTCAAGAACAGGGTGAAAGCAAGATGACAAAGTGGTGGAGCTGAGAGAATGGACAGTGAGTGTAGAGACAAGGAGGTGGTCATAATGTTATGTTTGATGCACCATCATTCTGATATTTTACAAGAAAATAAAAATAAGCCTTTGTGTTTTGTCTTCATATTTATTGGTTTAACACAATCGCCTCCTGCAGTTTGGCTTGTGTATTTTGCCCTGAGTGTTTGCTAGTCTTCTGATTTTCTTGTACTTGTGTGTTTGCTCTCTTTAGAGGTACAGAGGAAGTGTTTCAGGCTCTGGAGGATAACCAGGTGACTCTGTCCACTATGAAAGCCTCGCGCTTTGTCAGGGCTTTTGAGAAGGAGGTGGACCGTTGGGAGCGCTGCCTGTCGCTAGTGCTGGAGGTCATCGAGATGATCCTTACTGTCCAGAGACAGTGGATGTACCTGGAGGTACCCGTACACAGAGACAAGCACATGAAAAGTTGGAACATGAAATGAAAATTAAATATAGTGTATTTATATCATTTTTAACCCTTTGGTAATTGTTTGCAGGTGAGCATTTTTGCCCATTCTTGCTGTTTGCTGTTTGTCTGATTCTCCTCTTCATGTTGCGTCATTCATGTAGGAGTCAGATCTGGATTGCACAGAGGCCCGTCAATCACATGCACTCTATGTCTATGAAACCATATTCTTTTAACCTGTGCAGAATGAGGTCGGCTTTGTCCAGCTGAAATAAACATGAATGGAGAGCATGTCCATCCATCCATCCATTATCTGTAACCGCTTATCCAATTCAGGGTCACGGTGGGTCCAGAGCCTACCTGGAATCATTGGGCGCAAGGCGGGAATACACCCTGGAGGGGGCGCCAGTCCTTTACAGGGCGACGCACACACTCACACATTCACACTTACGAACACTTTTGAGTCACCAATCTACCTAGCAATGTGTGTTTTTGGACTGTGGGAGGAAACCGGAGCACCCGGAGGAAACCCACACAGACACGGAGAACACACCACACTCCTCACAGACAGTCACCTGGAGGAAACCCACACAGACACAGGGAGAACACACCACACTCCTCACAGACAGTCACCCGGAGGAAACCCACACAGACACAGGGAGAACACACCACATTTCTTACAGACAGTCACCCGGAGGAAACCCACGCAGACACAGAGAGAACACACCACACTCCTCACAGACAGTCACCCAGAGCGGGAATCGAACCCACAACCTCCAGGTCCCTACCTGCTGCGCCACCGTGTGGCCCGACATCAGCATGTGTCTCTCCAAAACACCAATGTACGCCTCTGCATCAATGGTACCATTACATATCTGCAGAAGACCTCTGCTGTGGGCACTGATGCAGTCCTGTACCAACACAGATGCTGGTTTGTGCATGTTTTGTTGGTAACACATTGTCTTTTTCATTTTTGGGATGTCCGTTTTTCCCCAAAACAAGATGAAACCTGGACTCGTCTGACCACAGAACTCGTTTGTATCATTTTTCCATCCATATCAGAGAACTCACCTGTGTAATATACATCCAGGCTGCAGTTCTTAATGCGTAACAGAGTGTCCTAAGTGACAATGATTATCCAAAGTGCTCCCATAGCCCATGTGGCTATGTCTATCGCGTGAGTTTCTCCAGCGGTAACACCTAAGGGCTCGACGGACACATGCATACAGAAGCGATTTCTGCCCCCGGCCTTTATGCACCGTGATGACTCCCAGAATCTTTTCGTGATATTATAAACTGCAGATGGTGAAAGACTGAGAAACACGGTCTTTGAACTGACTGACTATTCCTCGCAATGTTGGACACAAAGTGGTGAATCAACAGCCCATCCTTGCTTGGAAATGTTAAGCCTTTTGTGGCCTCAGTTGATACCAGTTCAAGTGCTAATTGTAGAACTTTCCAGAACAGTGATACTTATATAAGTTTTTCAGTTCAGTTTTGCTTGTGTCTTCAGGCAGTTTTCATGTAGATTCAGTTTTTTGTCGTGTACTTTTATCAGTTAAATTAAAGTTCAAGCCATTTAACAAATTAATGTTGTGTTTTTTTGGGATTTTTGGAAGTGTCTTAACTGTCCTGGAAATGGGGTTTTAATTGCAGTTTAAAACCGATGCACATATATGATTATACTCCCACTTGTTTCACACCTTTGCAAGCACAAAAATCCATCATTACGTACATCGTTTACACACGTGAGCTCATACACTCGTACTCCATATGTGTTTATCCCATACCACTGTGCGTTTTTTCACACCCTGCAGCATCATGTTTCTTATACACGCGATCAGGGGGTTAACCGAGTGTTCATCACAATCACACGCACATCTGCAAACCTTCAGTGACTCACCCTTACCTCACACGTATAGAAATTAGTAAAATCCCACTCCGTTTCCTTTAATGAAACCCATATCAATGCGGAGACACAACAGCACGTCTGTACTGCTGAAGGTTCACTGGGTTAGCCTTGACCCCAGTATCTCTGGAGTGATACATAAACATAAACACACACAGTCTGATGATTGCACAAACACACACCACAGCACGAGCGCAGAGAGCCATCTGTTCTTTTAACAGTGATGAAGAGAGTACACAGCGGCTGTCAGACAAGATCTCCTGTGTGTGTATGTGTTTCTTTGTATACACACCTGTGATTCCTTTCACAATTCATTTCTAACTCTCTCCCTCCCTCAGAACATCTTCCTAGGGGAGGACATTCGTAAGCAGCTGCCTCACGAGTCTACAGAGTTTGAAGACATCAACTCCAGCTGGAAAACCATAATGGACCGACTGAACAAGGACAAGAACGCACTGAGAGGGACACATCACCCAGGTACAAATAAGGGTGCAGCTGTCCCCAGATGGGAAAAAAAAAGCTTATTCACAACAGCTTTCAGATAGAAATTGAAAGGAATAACGGGGGCATGAAATCTTGGAGATCTAGGCTAGTCCGTTTCATTAAAGGAAAGGAGCACAAAATGTGGTTTTGGTAAATTACAAAACAAAAAATTTGACATTGAGTTTTGTGACTTGGTTTGAAAATACAGCACCATTCACAAATTTGGAATCCGTGTTTTCAAAAATATAAATTGCAGGTCACAGAACAAAACAAAACAAAGTGCGTCTAACAGTTAGCATGGTGCTGGGGAGGTGTAATGACAAACATGACCGGTTATTTGACTGCTCTGGATTCTGCATGCTCATAAATCTCCACCTGAAAGCAGAAAGAAGTCCACTGAGAATTCTCCTAAATCAGGGCTCAGCAAGCAGTAGTGAATAATGTGGAAGCGCTAAGGAGAACACAAGCCTTAGACTCATGCTCCTCTGTGCCAGGTCTGCCCGAGAAGCTGTCTGAAATGAACAGCAAGCTGGAGGAGATCCAGAAATCTTTAGACATGTACCTGGAGACCAAGAGACAAATATTTCCACGCTTCTACTTCCTGTCCAATGACGAACTGCTGGAGATACTGGGCCAATCGCGCAACCCAGACGCAGTGCAGCCTCACCTCAAAAAGTGCTTTGACAACATCAAGAATCTTCGCATCAGTAAGGTACATTCCACCACACCAGTTCAGGCATGGACAGCAGTGCTGGAGTCATAAAGCCATGATAGAATAGTCCAGGGCTTTGATAGGTCAATAGAAACGTGAGCTATTTCAGTATATCATTACCCAGTCTACTAGGCTTTCTAATGTGGGTTCTGGTCTGGGTCATGGCCAGGGATGTACATTCAGCCACAGCGAGAATACACACGGTATCGTACTCTGCTTGTGTGTGTGTGTGTGTGTGTGTAGGTGGGGATCAGTGGTAGTAAGTCTGAGGCTGGTGGAATGTTTTCTGCTGATGGAGAGTTTGTGGAGTTCACTCATCCTGTTCTTCTAGAGGGGCCAGTGGAGGTAAAAACAACATAGTAACATCAAACTATGATAATAATTAATTGTGATAGTTTAATCTGTGATTAAATAGTTTGTTAAAATATAGGCATTATTATAGATCTTCTCTGAACACATGAAAATAGGGTGAATGCGGTTTCCAAAAATGTTATAACCTGCTTCCATTGAAGGGAGCATAGCGTGCATGGTTCAACAGCTGGGCTTCAGGCTGTGGTCTTAATGGGTTCTCACATTAACATTTCTATCGCACGTTAACTTCGACATCTCTGTTTATTTGTACGTGTGTTTGAGAGTAGGCGTGGTTGTGTGACGTTGAGCGAACCATGCGATGGACTTTGAAGGACAGTCTGAAGAACTGCCGCCTGGCCCTCAAAAAAATGACTGGAAAAAGGGACAAGTGGGTTAAAGATTGGCCAGGACAGGTGAGTAATCTCAGTTTGTGTGGGTGGGTGAGTGGGTGGGTGAGCATGTGGTAAATTGTGTGTGTTTCTTTTTTAACAGATGCTGATAACAGCTAGCCAAATCCAGTGGACCACAGACGTCACTAAATCCCTGATTACAGGCAAAGAGAGAGCAGACAAATCCGCACTCAGATCCATGAAGAAGAAACAGGTGACTTGAGGCGCTTTTCCAGCTGAAGGCCCCCTCCCCGCCGTCCTACAAACACACTGATTTATTTTCATATGGCATAAACACACTGATTGTTAGCTGTCTTAAATATTGATTTTCAAGCATGTGGTCACTGGAATTTCATCATGTATTGCAGCATATATCAAAACAATCCACATTTCTCAACGTTGCTGCATTCATGCCGTACCCATAAACACTGTGTCATAACATGTCACATTCAGCAGTGCTTTAAGTGTCACCGAGAAGATGTGTAAGCTTTTGTCATGCGGCAGGTGTCCATGCTGCACCGCTACTCTGATGCCATCAGGGGAAACCTCTCCAAGATCCTGCGCCTCAAGATTGTCGCCTTGGTTACAGTGGAGGTCCATGCACGTGATGTCATTGACAAATTGGCTAAAGCAGGCTGCTGTGACGTCAACGCTTTTGACTGGCTCTGTCAGCTCCGCCTCTATTGGGATAAGGTGAGAGAGAAAAAGTATATGTAAAGTAATACAACTTGGCGGTGTAATACATTTATAATCAGCTTTTATTTATGTGGTTTCCAGGCATTAAATACAAACTACTAACATATATATATACACACACATACATACACACTATACACACACACACATATATATATGCACACACACATATACATATACACACACATATACACACACACACACACACACACACATATACACACACACACACACAAAAACATATATATACACACACATACATACACACTATACACACACACATATATATATGCACACACACATATACATATACACACACATATACACACACACACACATATATACACACATACACAAACATATATACACACACATACACACACACATATATACACACTATACACACACACACACACACACACACACACACACACACACATATATATATATATATGTACTGAAACCTCAACATTGTGTATTCTTATTATACCATACCTATATTCAAGTGAATTATGTTATATGTAATCTCTGAAATAGAGTCTAAAAAATTTATAACTTGTTCCAAGTGGCAATTTTGACTATATTAAGAAAAATAATGTCCTTTGATTATTGCTCTGTGCAGTAAATATACACAACAACATTTGTGCAGATTCATGCATTGAAAAGTATGCTTTGGCAACTTTATATGTTAATGTCAGTAAATCATCTTAGAAATGAATAAATATAGAGTGTATGGTCTGTGTGTGTGTGTGTGTGTGTGTGTGTGTGTGCGTGTGTGTGTGTGTATTCCTCCAGGATGTGGATGACTGCATTATCAAACAGACCAACACACACTTCCAATATGGTTATGAGTACCTGGGCAACTCTGGCCGCTTGGTCATCACCCCTCTAACCGACAGGTATGGTAGCCATAGCAACATAGCAATCCCTACCTATAAAAGGTAAAAGCAACTGGCCAGGAAGCCAAAGCTTATTGGATTCTGTGGAGTCGAACAGTCTTCACACTCCGGTGTTAATCTGCCTCGTCACACTGTGGCCGCTGATGGTGACTGAGTTTCCCAGGAGCCTGTATATGCATTTACTTCTCTTCCAGAACTGTACGTTAAGCTACGATCATCATAGGTTGAAAGACCTTGGTGTGAATTACAACATTGTTCCTGATATCTAGGCTTGTTTTTCTTTAATCAAAAAAAGGATATAACCCCATGTCCACTATGGTGCTCCACAGGAGAGTCTTATAACACACACCTGACCAGTTGTATCCTGGAGGTAGCCTCTAACCATAATACTGCTGTTATAGCCCATGATAGTCAGCCCACATCATCAGCTTCCATGTAATAAACATCACCTTTAGATGAATACGTCAAGGCTGTCTATTGCTGTACAGTTACAGTGACATCACTGAGCTTATCCTCCAAGTTAAGGTCAGCTATAGCAGTAGCCGACTGGCCAGTATCTTCATTAGCATTATAAGATGAACCAAGATCAGTGGAGAGCTGACAGTGGCAAAGGAGCAAACCTGCAGAATCAGCGTGAGGGTGATAATGAACACACTGACCTGAGAGAGACAGAGAGAGACAGAGATCACAACTGAGCTGATAAAATTTGATTTGAATTGATTTGATTTCAGAGGAGTAGACAGACGGACAGAAAAAAAAAAGACACACACCCCTCGAGCTTGGGTTCCGGGCTTCCGTGTGCAAGCGTTACAATGAGAGCGTGAAGATTCTTCCTCACCATCAATTATTCATGGGATCCACATGGGAAGTGAGAGTCAAGAGTCAATAGCTGATTTTATATTGCATCCTTTGGAAACAGCAGAATGGTGCTGAAAAACACAGCTGCAAAACGATCTTCCATGAAATGAAAGAAAACATCTAATCCTGGCTTATGCTGATGAGCACATGACATCCTAAACCCACTCAAGGACATGGAGAATGGGCTTACGGGTGTCTTTCTTTCTTCCTCTGTATGCGTGTATGAGACTGTCTACACTTATTTTTATAAGCGCCCAAATTTGGGTCTGTCTGAATGTGGTTTTGAATGCGTTTGTCTGTGTGTGTGATTCTGTGGGGATGCCTGTCTATGTGGATGTTTTCATCTGTGTTGTTTTTCTCTGCCTAAAATACAGTGGTTCATACTTGTTGATAATCTTGGGAGAGCTTATATGATGTGTTTGTATGTCTGGCCTGCGGTGGAGGGTCTGTGGTGGGTCTGGAGCCTACCCGGAATCACTAGGCGTAAGGCAGGGACACACTCTGGAGGGGGCGCCAGTCCTTCACAGGGCGACAGACACACACACACTCACACCTACAGACACTTTTGAGTCTCCAATCCACCTACCAACGTGTGTTTTGGGACCGTGGGCGGAAACCGGAGCACCCGGAGGAAACCCATGCAGACACAGAGAGAACACACCACACTCCTCACAGACAGTCACCCGGAGGAAACCCATGCAGACACAGAGAGAACACACCACACTCCTCACAGACAGTCACCCGGAGGAAACCCACGCAGACACAGGGAGAACACACCACACTCCTCACAGACAGTCACCCGGAGGAAACCCACGCAGACACAGGGAGAACACACCACACTCCTCACAAACAGTCACCCGGAGGAAACCCACGCAGACACGGAGAACACACCACACTCCTCACAGGCAGTCACCCGGAGGAAACCCACGCAGACACAGGGAGAACACACCACACTCCTCACAGACAGTCACCCGGAGGAAACCCACGCAGACACAGGGAGAACACACCACACTCCTCACAGACAGTCACCCGGAGGAAACCCACGCAGACACAGAGAGAACACACCACACTCCTCACAGACAGTCACCCAGAGGAAACCCACGCAGACACAGAGAGAACACACCACACTCCTCCATGTCACCCAAAAGTGAAAATTAAACATGAGAATAAATATAAATTCTAATCAATCAATCAATCTGTCAATCAAACTATCTACCAATCAATCAGATAAACAGGCAAGCAGCTATTATTGTACATTTTCATCGTCGTATTCAGAGTTAGTATTGTTTAAAGAAAGCTCAGCCTACCCAGATGTTTGAGGCTGGGGTCCACAAGTAAATTTGTTCAGTGGTTTCTTTTGTTTGAGCACGCACACATCTGGTTGCTAAGTTGCAGCCACAGCATGATGAAGCAGAACGGATTGTTAAATCATGCACCAGCTGACAGTTCAGTAAATGAGTAAAATGAGTGTTCTCTCTTTCAGGTGCTATATGACGCTGACTACAGCCTTGCATTTGCACCGCGGCGGCTCCCCCAAAGGCCCAGCCGGCACAGGCAAGACCGAGACAGTGAAGGACCTGGGCAAAGCTCTGGGAATGTACGTCATCGTAGTCAACTGCTCCGATGGCCTAGACTACAAATCCATGGGTCGCATGTACTCTGGCCTTGCTCAGGTATAGATTATTAACATGCTGTCAGTACTTTCTAAACATGTAATTAAATCGTACGCGTGCAATAAGAGGGAACAGCCAAGGTGACGTAATAAACTGCAGATTATTCATTAATTGAACGTATTTATGTCTTCTCAGACAGGGGCTTGGGGTTGTTTCGATGAATTTAATCGCATTAACATTGAGGTGCTCTCAGTCGTGGCCCAGCAGATCTTATCCATCCTCTCAGCTCTATCTGCAGGAGCCACCAATTTCTTCTTTGAGGGCAGAAAAATCAGCCTGGTCTGGTCCTGTGGCATCTTCATCACCATGAACCCAGGTACACTGATGGAAGGAAGAGTCAGAAATGAGTCATGATTACGTTCCAGAGCCAGCAATTATAATCAGTAAAAATAACAACAGACTAACAGGTTTTTTGTTTCTTTGAGGTCATTTGGAACAGGATTGTTGCTAATGGAATTTGTGGTTTGGCCCAGAGAAGGTCACTCGCTCCATTAGTCCCTATGACCTTCCGAAGTAAAACTAATCCAGTTCAATAGGTCTTGACTCTGTTTTTGTATGCATAGATCTGCTTTATTGGATTGTTTAGCATTCTGTGCTGTTATGTTGTGTTTGTTTGCATGTGGGTCTCCTCTAGGTTACGCTGGTCGTACTGAGTTGCCTGATAATCTGAAATCCATGTTCCGACCCATCTCTATGGTAGTTCCTGACTCTACCCTGATCGCTGAAATCACTCTTTTTGGGGAAGGATTCAGCAATTGCAAGGTGACCTCATATGTTGACCCTTCCAACATGTGTTAACCCACTCTAGCATTTAAAATGCTCTGATTGAGATTATTGTTGACAATTAACAATTAACATTGGTGGCGGTGGCGCAGCAGGTAGGTGTCGCAGTCACACAGCTCCAGGGACCTGGAGGTTGTGGGTTCGATTCCCGCTCCGGGTGACTGTCTGTGAGGAGTGTGGTGTGTTCTCCCTGTGTCAGTGTGGGTTTCCTCTGGGTGACTGTCTGTGATGAGTGTGGTGTGTTCTCCATGTGTCAGCGTGGGTTTCCTCTGGGTGACTGTCTGTGAGGAGTGTGGTGTGTTCTCTCTGTGTCTGCGTGGGTTTCCTCTGGGTGACTGTCTGTGAGGAGTGTGGTGTGTTCTCCCTGTGTCAGCGTGGGTTTCCTCCGGGTGACTGTCTGTGAGGAGTGTGGTGTGTTCTCCCTGTGTCTGCGTGGGTTTCCTCTGGGTGACTGTCTGTGAGGAGTGTGGTGTGTTCTCCCTGTGTCAGTGTGGGTTTCCTCTGGGTGACTGTCTGTGATGAGTGTGGTGTGTTCTGCGTGGGTTTCCTCTGGGTGACTGTCTGTGAGGAGTGTGGTGTGTTCTCTCTGTGTCTGCGTGGGTTTCCTCTGGGTGACTGTCTGTGAGGAGTGTGGTGTGTTCTCCCTGTGTCAGCGTGGGTTTCCTCCGGGTGACTGTCTGTGAGGAGTGTGGTGTGTTCTCCCTGTGTCTGCGTGGGTTTCCTCCGGGTGACTGTCTGTGAGGAGTGTGGTGTGTTCTCTCTGTGTTTGTGTGGGTTTCCTCTGGGTGACTGTCTGTGAGGAGTGTGGTGTGTTCTCTCTGTGTTTGCGTGGGTTTTCTCTGGGTGACTGTCTGTGAGGAGTGTGGTGTGTTCTCCCTGTGTCAGCGTGGGTTTCCTCCGGGTGACTGTCTGTGAGGAGTGTGGTGTGTTCTCCCTGTGTCTGCGTGGGTTTCCTCCGGGTGACTGTCTGTGAGGAGTGTGGTGTGTTCTCTCTGTGTCTGTGTGGGTTTCCTCCGGGTGACTGTCTGGGAGGAGTGTGGTGTGTTCTCCCTGTGTCTGCGTGGGTTACCTCCGGGTGCTCCGGTTTCCTCCCACAGTCCAAAAACACACGTTGGTAGGTGAATTGGCAACTCAAAAAAATTGTCCGTAGGTGTGAGTGTGTGTGTTGCCCTGTGAAGGACTGGTGCCCCCTCCAGGGTGTATTCCCGCCTTGCGCCCAATGATTCCAGGTAGGCTCTGGACCCACCGCGACCCTGAACTGGGATGCTACAGATAATGAATGAATGAATGAATGTACAAACCAACAATACATTTATATTGTGGAATTAAAGAAAAGTTCTAACATTAACTTTAACGTAACCTTGACCAAACATAGATCTAAGAAACCTTAAGAAAGACTGCTGTGATTTTGGTTCAGATCATTTCTTTCCTATACTTTAGGGCTTGCAATTTACAGAAATACACGTATACGCACACACATTTATACAGCTACTCATTCACTATGCATGAATTGCATTTATCTGAAAAGCAAGCTTCATTACCCCACTTCAGATGACTAAAAGGAGCAGTTTAAGTCGGTATAATGAAGGATACCCACTCCTTATTATTGTTATTATTGTAATATTTCACTCTTTGCTGAACTGTAATGTCTCTTTAACACTTCACAGGGTTTTTTCTTTTAGCTAGACTGCTTAGATATGCCAAATGACTTCTATAAGAAGAGGTGGATCAGTCACAAAGGTTGTTATGGTTGCCCATGGCAGAGGACAAAAAAAGGTTCTGACATTCATTTTCTGGTACTATTTTCTGAAGCCACCTCGGAAGGGAGTCAAGTCGCTCTGAACTATTGTCCATTATACCTTTTAAGAGAGGCCTGAAGATCATGAATACGATTAGATCATTATCGGAGTGAGAGAGATGGGCAGCGGGTTAGTGTTTGGTATTAAACTCGGCTTTGAGGCTGGAGGGGATTGGATCAGATAGGCAAACACAGATGAGCCCACACACACACACACATACACACAAGAACACACATATGCACACAGACACACTCCAGAAAACTGATTCCAATGTTGGATAACCGCTGACACACCATGCATGCTCTGTGTTTTTCAGTAGTGTGTGTGTGTGTGTGGACAAAAAAACACCTGAATGACATTGCTCAACAGCACAACGTGTGTACTGCCAGCCACTAAAACACACACTCCAGGCCTGGTAGGCATAAAATCCCTCCAAAATATCCACTGAGAGCTCCTGGCTGCTCCAGCAAACATGGCCCTAATGGAAAAGCCTTATTTGTTGGTGCTGTACACAAGCCCAGTTAGCTGGCACAGAGAGAGAGGCGCTGGAGATTGGACTTGGAATGACAAATAATAGAGCTGAGATTAAGAGCGGCAGGAAGAGGAGCAGCATCAAGCCTTTCGCCAAAGCCCTGAATGTCAATGTTAGATTTCATTTGGCCAGCTCGCTTTCTCTCTCTCTCTCTCTCTCTCTCTCTCTCTCTTTCTCTCTTTCACACTCATTTCATATACCGCCTTTCTCTCCCTGTCTCCTTAAACAATCGATAGACCCAGTATCATTATGGGCTATTGAGAGGACTATTACCTCTGCAAATGGGAGGAAATGGACATATCAATGTTGTGTCATGTCAGATGGAGTGGGAGTTACACTGAGAGAGAGGGGGAGAGAGAGAGAGAGACTGTTGGGTATTGAGATGGAGAGGAAAAAGGGACAGAAAGTGGAAAAACTCTGTGAGAGAGAGAGAGAGAGAGCGCACACCCCCTTTGGCCCACTGCAGTGAAGTGTGGAAGTCTGGTGTTATGAGCCGTAACAGACAGTGGGGTATCTGTCTCCCCAGAGCCATGAGGCTGTGCTACCTATCATGGTTGTGTGTGTGTGTGTGTGTGTGTGTGTGTGTGGATGAAGGAATGTATCTCCCCGGGGAACTGTATTGGTGAACAGTGTGGAAAACGAGCTGACATGGTAACCAAGGCTCAACACACACACACACACACACACACACACACACGGGGTAACAGTGCATGTGGTACAAGCAAACTCACATGAACACAGTGAGTGACTACTAGGCTTTGTGAGTGTTTGTGCCACTGCTGTAGGCAGTGTGTGTGAGGAATAAGCAACACTCTGATTAACTCTGATGGTCATCTGAGCTCAGTATGAATGACTCCTCCCCACCACCTGCAGTGATCTGTACTGCACTACTCACAAACACAGACCTGATAGCTTTTATACAGTGACAGAATGTATGAAAAGTAGAGGTAATCGGTTAGGAGCCCCTGAATCTTTCATCTGTCAGATACAGGAGAACGTCATGCTACACTCTTTGTTCAGATCTGGAAAAAGCCACAGGTGTTCCTCGCCATCCTTTTAACCATCCCACTCCACAACTCAGCACTGTGGATCTGAAAGTCAAGGAACTATTACCAATATATCAGTGCAGAACTGAGCCTTCTCTGTGATTTTCTGTTGAATACATATTCTCTCCTTTGTCCTGATGCTGTAAAATTAATCCTTTGTAGTTAATGGTTATTTTAACTGGAAAATAATAAAGATAGTGTCGCTACTCCTTTATTGTAGCTTATCAGTTTTATCCAAAGTCAGTCCTAAAATTTATATGAAAACAGACATGCATACACACACACACACACACACACACAGTTTTACTCCTATTTTCATATCTTGGTGCCCATTTGTCATTGACATTCATCCCTGTGTGTTCATCCCTGACTCTCACTGTCTCACTGTGACTCTTGTTGATTTCCATTCTTTGTTGATGAAAAAGTGATGCAATAAATGTCTTCTTTGAATTTCTCTTTCTCTGTCCCTCATTTTTCTCCCCTTTTGTGTTGTTTCTCTCTCTCTCTCTCTCTGTCATGTTGGCTTTCTCGCTCTTTCTACCCTCTCTCTCTATCACTCTCTCCCTCTCCCACTCAAATGCTCAAATTACATTAAATATATGTGATTAAATATATGTGATGATAACAAAGTAATAAAAATAACGTTGTAATTAAAAGTGTTAACAATTAATTTTAAAGGAAAAAAGGAACAAAGACTAGGAATAAAGAATGTATATTAAAAATAAATGTCAAAATGCCTCATAGATATATATACATACACACACACACTTGTACAAATATACACACACACATGTGCGTGTGTGTGTTTGTGTTTACTCAGTGTCCTGGAGTGTGTGACATTCAGCAAGTTCTAAGCTCTCTCTCTCTCTCTCTCTCCCCTCTATCTATCTATCTATCTATCTATCTATCTATCTATCACTCCCACTCTCCCTCTCTCTCCGTCTCTCCCTCTCTCTCTCTCTCCCCCTCACTCACTCTCTCTCTCTCACTCTCTCTCTCTCCCCCTCACTCACTCTCTCTCTCTCACTCTCTCTCTCTCCCCCTCACTCACTCTCTGTCTCTCTCTCCCTCTCCCCCTCACTCACTCTCTGTCTCTCTCTCCCTCTCTCTCTCTCTCCCTCACTCACTCTCTTTCTCTCTCTCTCCCTCTCTCACTCACTCTCTCCCTCACTCACTCTCTCTGTCTCTCTCTCTCCCTCCCTCTCTCTCTCTCTCTCTCTCTCTCTCTCTCTCTCTCTGTCCCTCACTCTTTCTCTCTCTCCCATCTATCTATCTATCTATCTCTCACTCCCACTCTCCCTCTCTCTCCGTCTCTCCCCCTCACTCACTCTCTGTCTCTCTCTCACTGTCTCTCTCCCCCTCACTCACTCTCTGTCTCTCTCTCTCTCTCCGTCTCTCCCCCTCACTCACTCTCTGTCTCTCTCTCCCTCTCTCTCTCTCTCCCTCACTCACTCTTTCTTTCTCTCTCTCTCTCTCTCACTCACTCTCTCTGTCTCTCTCTCTCTCCCTCACTCTCTCTCTCTGTCCCTCACTCTTTCTCTCTCTCCCATCTATCTATCTATCTATCTATCTATCTATCTATCACTCCAACTCTCCCTCTCTCTCCCTCACTCACTCTCTCTCTCTCCCCCTCACTCACTCTCTGTCTCTCTCTCCCCCTCACTCACTCTGTCTCTCTCTCCCTCTCTCTCTCTCTCCCTCACTCACTCTCTTTCTCTCTCTCTCTCTCTCTCTCTCTCTCTGCCTCTCCCTCACTCACTCTCTCTGTCTCTCTCTCTCTCTTTCTCTCTCTCTCTCTCTGCCTCACTCACTCTCTCTGTCTCTCTCTCTCTCTCTCTGCAGGTTTTGGCTAAGAAGGTTTTCACACTTTACTCCTTGGCCGTGCAGCAGTTGTCAAAGCAGGATCACTATGACTTTGGGCTGCGTGCTCTCACTTCTCTGCTCCGCTATGCCGGCAAAAAGCGAAGAGTCTGTCCTGACATTGCAGATGAAGAGGTTACAGGCACACACACACACACACACAGACACACACACACACACACACACACACATGCGCGCGCCAGCACACTTGACCCCAGACAGCCAGAAATCACCTCAAGTGCACTCTGCGAGAGACCAGTAGAGAAACACTCCCAGACCTCTATCAGCTTCTGTGTCCCAGATGATATACTATCAGAAGTGGCCTGTTTGCATGGGTGTGTAAGTGTATTCAGCAATGAAGAGTGCACTGACAGGGATGTAGCACTAAAACCTGTGCCTCGCACCCCGTCGGGAAAACTGTCTGTGATAAAAAATGTATCAAAGAGAACAAAAACTTAAAAAGGAAACTTAAAAAGGACTCGTCTCCTTTACCTGAGTGAAAACTCTCTCCCTGTCTCTCTTTTTTGTGTCGATACTGTTGTGCGTGTTAATGACAAAAGTGCCCCTCGATTATTTAAAATTTCATGCTGGAATGTTGTCCGTGTGGAGTTAATGTTTTACTGCAGTTGTGACACCATTCTCCACTCTTTCGGTCGACAGTTAAGCAAAGAGTGAGAGGTAGCCACAGTGATTCCGTCTTATTTTATTGCCTGATATTTTTTAATTCAAATGTAGTAATGTTTTACAAATACGTCACTTTATCAGATTATATTAATGGTTGTTATTATTTACATATTACAGATATTTTTCAATATTTGTTGTAGTGTGATGCTTCGACTTGTTTGTGAATATATCACTCAAAATATTGAGTTGTAGTTTTCCAGTTTCCCATTTCATAGTTCTATAATCTATCATTTTGGGAAATTATTTCTAGAATTAGAAATAATCATTAGAAATACGTATTTCAGCAGTTTCAAATAGCAGCACTGAAGAGTACCATGTCTCAGTGGCAGTGGCGGATGCTGGTCTTTCAAGGAGGGGAAGCTCAGTTGCGGCCTACATCATAAAATGTGTGGGTTTATTTATACGTAAATTCTACCCTCCGTTCCTTTTCAAGAAAATGCTCTGTGACCCTGTCGTACCAACAAGGCGTCTTTTCCAGGGACTGGACTAGTGTCCTCTCAATGGCCAGCAGAGCTAGGCTGCTTAAACGGCCTTGGCCCATGTGAAGTGTGTCCGCCTGTGCTCCCACGGATCTTTACACCAAAGGATCGCCGATTCGCTCATTTCGCTGTCAATCAAAAAGGGATTCAGCCTCTGACAGATCATCCAATCATCATGCAGAAGCTGAGCGTCCGGGCCAGCCGAGGCCAGCCCACTGCCCCATAGACCCCCAGAGACGCTGAGCGTCCGATGGGCGGGACAAAGCCCAGCATTTATCCAATGACTCGTCTCGTTTCGCTGCTTCGCTATTGAACTCTGTGGACGCTCAGCGTCCTCACTGTTTAAAGCACTGTGAAGCTGCGGGAATGATTGAGAGGAAAGCCGCGTCTTTACCAGTGATAAGAAGCTGATTCTGAACAAAAGCTGAGCGCGTTGTTGTGCATATTTATTCAATGACACGTACACACAACAGTATATATTTGATCACTTATTTTTTGATATTTTAGGGGAAGCTGAGCTTCTCTTGCAGTCTTAGAGCAATCGCCACTGCTCAGTGGTCTCTAACTTGAGTCCTTTAACTGCAGATCCTTCTCATGTCTATGAAGGACATGAACATTGCCAAGCTGACCACCACTGACCTTCCGCTCTTCATTGGGATCATCCAGGATCTGTTCCCTGCTGTGGAAACCCCCACCATTGACTATGGCAAGGTAGGACACCTCCTATTATGCAGATTACTTCCCTCCATCTGTCAAATACACCAAAACTATTTCCTCTCCTTTTACTCTGTCTATGTTCATGGAGCTTTTTAGCAGGATCCCAAAGCTTTAAAAAATAAAAAGGTTTTCTCCGTTCATTTGCTCGCTTCCATGGCTGTAGTGCGCAGTTTGTGTTTTACCTGGCGACCTAGGGTTTGTGTACTGTTTTGTGATTGGACGGAGGGTGGGATCTCAGGCCAAAACACTGACATCCTCAAAGAAGGATATCCTGGCTGCAGCAGTGCTCTCAGGGATGCCAGTGCTTTAACTTAGAATGTTTCCTTAATCTCTGGTGGCAAGTACTGGTCATTTTATTTTTTAGTACAGCAAATATATTCCAGATTGCTCCTTTAAGGAAGACTTTATATGACTGTAGCAGTTTATTTAATGCACAGAAACAAGAATAGCCATGGTCATTAGATCGTTTATAATTAATTAACATATTTATAATGTGAATTAAAAGGAATGCATGGCACCTGAATCACATGAGTACAGAGAGTCCTTAGCAAGTAGCTAAACAGATATTTTTCATCAGAAAGAGAATTTCTAAAATTAAATTGATTCAGTCTACTTAAAAAAGCCAAATAACCTTGAAATGCTATGGAGTATTCGGTTATTACTCTGTATTTCACATTTTCCACTAAAAGCAATTGAATATATAAAGCATACAAAGAGCATCCACCATTGCTCAGTCTTTGAAAGCAGAGACGGAGCCTAGCTCTCCACATTGTCCAGAGAAATGTCAGTCTGTGTAGGACAAGGCTTGAAACCACTGGTGAATTTGCGTGACTTTTAAGCCCCCTGAAAAGCATAGCTTCAGAAAGTTGGCATTTTACTGCAATGAATATAGCACACATGGGCTCAGGAGTACTTTTGGAAAACCGTTGTGATTTAACACAGTCTACCACTGCATCAAGACATGCAAACTGAAGTTCTGTGAGGCAAGGAGAAAGCCATACATCAACTCTGTTGGATGTAAAGTGGGAATGTGCTGTGGTCAGAAAAAAAGCTTTTAGTCTGAATAAACAGACCTCAAATGCCCTGGGCCAAAGACAGAAGGAACATAACCCAAGACTGAACGCAGCAAGACTGTGATCCATGAAAAGTGCCAAAGTTATTGCCAGTAATTGCCACAATGTTATTGAGTTTCGTAGGTGAAGGTATCATTGGTGTGAAGGCACGTAGTTGGATATTAGAAATACATATACTGCCATCAAGGCAGCATCCTTCCCTGAATATTCCATGGTTATTTCAGCAAGACAACGTCAGACTGCTTCTTGCATGTGCTACAACGTTGTTGCTTTGTAGACACCAAGCGTGTGCGCATGACTGACCTCCCTAGAGTCCAGATCTGTCTACATTGGTGCATCAGGAAGAGAAGTAACAAACAGTGTCAGCCACGGACTGTTGAGCTGAAGTGTTGCATTAAGGATTGACAAAAATTTCACAAGCAACACTAGAACAATTTGTGTCCTTAGTTCCCAAATGATTGAGACTACTTAATGCATTAATTCACTTGGGCGTTCAGAAATGAATATTTCCAACAAGAACAAATAGTTTTAAGGTAGTGGAAGTGGGGAGGAAAAACAGAGGCAAAACCTAAGCAAGAGATGAGCTAGAATATCCTGATTGTGATATTTTGAACCATTCCAGAGCCCAGGACATTTGGGAAACACCAACATATATTCTGGGCTCTGTGCTGCAGTGTTTACCCAGCAGAAACCAAAGGTGCACAGAAACTGAATCAAACTGTCTCATTAAAAGTCTCATAACACTTTCGGGTTTGATAATCATGGAGCAAATGAGTCAAATGACTTGAAAATGAGTCACTGACTCATATTGTTCGGAATATTCTGCACATGAGCTTCGAAAGTGCTTCATCAAATGCTTCAGCTCCCTCTCTGTGAAGCAGCGTTTTTTTGTGTGTGTGTGTGTGTGCTGCGGCAGGCTTTTGTGAGTCAGATATGCAGCATAATGCAGACGCTTTGCTTGGCACGCGTCTCATCACCTACACGTCTGGAGTCTGGACAGCCAGCAGCTGCTGCCTGTATCAGCCGCACTCAAGTGTGAGAGAGAGGAGATGAAGGACCAGTACACACACACACACACACTCACACTCTCTCTCTCTTTCTCCCTCTTACACACATTTGCATTCACACAAACACATCTTTACTCATACTAACACATATGGACATACCACACAGTCACACCTGTTCATGCACAAACACTAAGATGCAAATACACAAACACACACAAATATACACACTCCATCTACTTTCCAGTGTCTTTCTCCTACACTGCCTCCTCTCAAGCTCATTTCACTTGGTGAACGTTTTCATTGCGCTTCCATATCAAGCAAACAGCTCCACCCTCAGCTCTTAATGCTAATGTGTTCCTGCTAAGATGCTTCTGATCTGTTCTTTTTTCCTGCCTCTCTACCCAGTTAATGAGGCAAGAGAGAAATAAGAGTGAGGGATTGAATTAAAAGAGAGAGTTTAGTGAGAGCGCTTTAGTGCCTCACTAGTGATTTGGCTCTGAAGTGTGTGTGTGTGTCTTACTCTGGGGGGTGCTGGGAGTGTTTATGGTTATTAAGTTTGAGATGTACTCCTTGCCAGTTCATTTATACTTGGCGATCAGCTAGGGATTCAAATCCAACAATGAACGGATGCACCAAATAACCATTCCACTGCGATTATAGAAATGACTGATGTGACAGTTGTAATACTAATGTTGACGTGATAAAATTTGGAAAATTTGTAATTTCACTGATATTTTTTTACCTTGAAAAACACTTCAGTCATTTTATTTAAAAAGTGTTTTACTGACTGATATACTGTCAACCAATGGTAGTACTGTAATACTTTCCAGGTCTCATGGATCACGTTTGTAGTGTATATGTAAACATCAGGAATGCAAGGGCCACGGTGCCAACTAAAGAAGCAAAATTTGGCCGTCCACACTCATGACATACAAATGAAGTATGGTGACTATATTAAGCGTGATGTTTTATTAAACCTTAAATTAATATACCACAAATAGTTGCATGATAATGGCACACTGTGCAACGTATTACTCCACCACATATACGTGTATCCTACAGAGACAATTCCAAGAGACAAACTTGCGAGACAGCAGGGACGCTCTGATAGAATAAAAATGTTTTGCCTTGCAAAATGTTAATAAATATATTTTTTTCTGTCCTCTTAATCTTACGTTTTAACAATAATGGAAGTATGGTATAATCATAGTAATACTTTTGGGGTTCATGTTGATGGGGTTCATGGCACGAGGCCCCAGTTAAACGGTGCCGATTACTGGGGTTGTGGGTTTGAGCACCACTCTGGGTGTCTATCTGTGAAGAGTTTGATGTGTTCTCCCTCATACGTTTTCTCCGGGTACGCCGGTGTTCAAAAACACATGTTGGTAGGTGGATTGGGTACTTGAAGGTGTTCGTAGGTGTGAGTGTGTGAGTGAATGTGTGAGTGTGTGTCTCTCTGCGAAGGGTTGGTGCTACCATCCAGGGTGTGATCTCGCCTTGCGCCCAGATTCCACCATGAACCTGAATAAGCTAGATGAGCTGTTACAAACAATGAATAGATTAAAAATTAATTCATTCATTATCTGTAACCCTTATCCAGTTCAGGGTCACGGTGGGTCCAGAGCCTACCTGGAATCATTGGGCGCAAGGTGGGAATACACCCTGGAGGGGGCACCAGTCCTTCACAGGGCAACACACACACGGAGTCGCTAATCCACGTACCAACATGTGTTTTTGGACCGTGGGAGGAAACCCACGCAGACACAGAGAGAACACACCACACTCCTCACAGACAGTCACCCGGAGGAAACCCACGCAGACACAGGGAGAACACACCACACTCCTCACAGACAGTCACCCGGAGGAAACCCACGCAGACACAGGGAGAACACACCACACTCCTCACAGACAGTCACCCGGAGGAAACCCACACAGACACAGGGAGAACACACCACACTCCTCACAGACAGTCACCCGGAGGAAACCCACGCAGACACAGGGAGAACACACCACACTCCTCAAAGACAGTCACCCGGAGCGGGACTTGAACCCACGACCTCCAAGACCCTGGAGCTGTGTGACTGCGACACTTACCTGCTGCTCCACCGTGCTGCCGCCAAATTAAAAATTACAAATCTAATTTAACATTTCTTCTCGTTACACATGTGTTGAGTGAGGTACAATGTTCTAGTACTGCAAGGCACTGCGCTACATTAAAAAAAATAACAGCAACAAACAACAATATGCTGTAGATAAACAATAAATATAAAGAATATTCTGTATATATTTTAACTATAATGTTGTTCAGTGTTTAGATTAAGCAGTTAGGTCTGTATCACTGTCAGACATCAAGAAATCAGGTGGTAACTGTCTGTTTTGCAGCCTCTATAAAGACTGACATGCCAGTGTTAAACTCAGTCTTTCGTAGAGAAATTTTGACACATCAGAGGTGTTTGATCACTACCACTTGAAAAAGCCACTAAATATTGGTGCTTTACTTGCTTTGATATATCCAGAGCTAGTGACTTGGTGGGATCTTAGTGTTAGCTGATGTTATTAGCCAGTGGATATATCCATCAGATTCTAAATGCAATTATTTTGTTTGTTTTTTTGTGTTTTTTTCCCCATTATTCACATTTTATGTTCTATTTCTTCTTTCTTTGTAGTTGAAAGAGACCATAGAAGAAGAGCTTCGTCAGAGTGGTCTCCAGGTCACCGCCTTCACTGTGACTAAAGTCATCCAGCTGTATGAGACCAAGAACTCACGCCACTCCTCCATGATCGTCGGCAAGACAGGCAGCGCCAAAACAGTCACCTGGAGGGTCTTGCAAAATGCCCTGACCACCATGCACAGAAAGGGAGAATCTGGATTCAACCTCATCCGTGTGAGTCATTCTCCTCATCTCTAAGCCTTTTCTTCAAGCTTCAGTGGCCATTTCATGATTCAGGTTGTCTAACGCCCATGCCCTGCCCACAGTGTCACAGTAACTCATATGTTCTGAGCCTGTACCTACGCGGTTCACCCTGTATTAGCTTCTTTACTATTATATGCCGTCCAATGCAGACAAGGTGCAAATACAAATGCAACTCGTGTCTAACAATAACTTTATCACAGCAGACAAACCACACTCCACAGAGACATACACAAGCACAAGAAAATGAGAATAACCTCCTCCAATTCACTAAAACAAGTATCAAAAAAGGCACAGCGATGTCCTTTTTACACTTCACATGAATCAGTCATATATCAGTGCATATGACAAACATGGACAAGTAATTACATTAGCACTGACCAGAGAGCTTGTACATTTTAGCACTCATCGCACCCAGTATTCCTCACCATTAGACTGGCATAACACTGGTTTGTCGTATTGCAATCTCATTATCTCTAACATGTGCAGATTTAATGGCAAGAAGGAAGCCTCTGATCTGACATCGAGCTCTTTCCAAAGCAGCTGTTGTCTCTGAGGCTACGCTAAGGCATTCATTAGTATGAAAATGAGCTGCTGTTACAGAGCGTGCTAACACAGCGTCGTCTCACTTCCCTGACACCGCAACAACCCAGTCATACAAAAGCACTTTCCACAGGGATCAAGGTGCTCTTCCGATTACTTAACATGGAACAAAAAGCACTCAACAGACTTACAGCTAACACATAGGCATTTCAAGAAGACACAGAAGTTCTTACACAAGCTAAATATAATTGGTAGCACCCACTACCCATTCTTGTTACAATATGTTGCATGTTTGGGGGAACGTGTTCGCGTTTCATTGTGGCTCATTTAATGCTAACCCACTTGGCAGGGTCTCTGAGTCTCTGAAGCAGTTTCTTTCCACTGCGTCTTTGATTTTATCATCCATTTCTCTTCATCCTCCTTCACCTTCTCCCCACTGGGCAAAAAACAGTTAGAGCTTTGTTCGTTCCATGCCACTTTTCCAAGAACTGTGACGTGATTAATTTAGAAGACACCTCAAGCATGATTTCAAATTGGGAAGTGAACCATATATCTAGCTATTATCAGGGTTGAAATAAGGTTGATGGCTCGGTTCTCGTGTGGCTCAGTCTGCTGGTGGTAAGGTGCATGCGGTGTTTTTCGCTGGCCTTTTTTTTTTAATGATGTTCTTAGAATTTAAAGTCTGCAGGAACGTGTTTTTTTTTTTAGCACATTTTCCAGGCAATAACCTACAAATAGAAATAACCTACAATTTGACATGATCTGGAGTCATATAAATTCGTAAAAAAAACATTGTATAAGATTAGAATAATTGGAATGAAACATAGATACATAAATGTAAAGTTACCGTGTGTGCTGTGCAAAAGCCAGAGGCCCCATTCATTCATTCATTCATTCATTATCTGTAACCCTTATCCAATTCAGGGTCACGGTGGGTCCAGAGCCTACCTGGAATCATTGGGCGCAAGGCGCGAACACACCCTGGAGGGGGCGCCAGTCCTTCACAGGGCAACACACACACACATAAACTCATACACTCACACCTACGGACACTTTTGAGTCACCAATCCACCTACCAACGTGGTTTTTGGAGGAAACCGGAGCACCCGGAGGAAACCACACTCCTCACAGACAATCACCCGGAGGA
Organism: Hoplias malabaricus; assembly: GCF_029633855.1. Classification (NCBI taxonomy): domain Eukaryota; kingdom Metazoa; phylum Chordata; class Actinopteri; order Characiformes; family Erythrinidae; genus Hoplias; species Hoplias malabaricus. Next base: position 3,629,573 of record NC_089808.1, read on the forward strand.
AACCCACGCAGACACAGGGAGAACACACCACACTCCTCACAGACAGTCACCTGGAGGAAACCCACGCAGATACAGGGAGAACACACCTCACTCCTCACAGACAGTCACCCGGAGGAAACCCACGCAGATACAGGGAGAACACACCTCACTCCTCACAGTCAGTCACCCGGAGGAAACCCACGCAGACACAGGGAGAACACACCACACTCCTCACAGACAGTCACCCGGAGGAAACCCACGCAGACACAGGGAGAACACACCACACTCCTCACAGACAGTCACCTGGAGCGGGAATCGAACCCACAACCTCCAGGCCCCTGGAGCTGTGTGACTGCGACACCTACCTGCTGCGCCACCGTGCCGCCCCCAGAGGCCCCAGTTGCATCTTATTTAATTTGCTGTCAAAACGGACATCAGACCCATAATGCTTTTGTCTTCTCACAGTAGAAGAATGGACACACACACACACAGAGATTCTTTTCAGATTTGAAGCAGATGGAACCTGTGTGTACTGTCTGTGATGGTGACAGTTTTGGAGGACTTTTATTTTGCAGTTATCCTATTTACATATTTTGTTCTGAGATTATTTTTTGATTATTAAGCTGTTTATCTTGTCAGAAGTCTCTTTTAGCCATTTGAAACGCACATGAGAGGAATCTTTAATGCTACTAATGTGTGTTTGTGGGTAATAGATTGCAGAGTACAGTAGATTGCGCAAAATAAAGAGCGGACAAATCTAATACTTCGTGTTGGAGGGTTCTCTGTAATTGTCTTTTAAATAAATGTTATGTATTTTTCCCGTAATAATGTAGTTAGTGGCTATTTATCTTTAAAAAAAAAAAAAGCATTTTGCATAATGTTGTATATAATAGGCACTTAATGATGATCCAATATCTTAATGCCTTAAAAAAATGTAATAAATAAATACAGGCCTGTGTGTGTATGTTGTTGTGAGGTCCATGTAAGGACAGGGTAAGGGTTATTATCCAGTCCCCAGCTTGTTTTACTGTCAAACCTCATCAGTGTCCCTTTCTGTATTTCTGTTTTATCTGTCTGTATTCTCTAAGCCTTCACCTCACGTTCACCTCATGGCATTGTTTATGGGCGTGACTCTCTGTGGGATGTACGTCTAAATCTCTGTAAGGTCTCTATGTGTTCTCTCTATGGGCCAAGTGTAATTCTGTACGGTTTGGGGGTCCAACTTGTTCACTGCTCCCTCTGTGACTCAAACTACAATGTCTTTTTACATTCTCTCTCTCTCTCTCTCTCTCTCTCTCTCTCCCTCTGTCTCACTCCTCCCTCTATCCCACTCTTTCTGCATGTCTGTCTCTCAGTGCCTGTCTCTTACACTCTTTCATATCTGACTCAACACCTCTCTCTTTGCATAATCTATTTCTGGTATCTGTCTCTCTCCCACCATGCAAACATCACCTCCCCCTGTTTCCTCATTATCTCTCCTCTGCATCTCCACATGCTCTGACTCACACACACACACACACCAACCCTTCTTCCAGCGTCCCCAGCACATCGCTCTCACTCTTAAAAGTCTCACTTCCAGCAGCCACTTCCTGTCTGACATTTCAGCTCGGTCCCTTTACCATCCCTCGTCTCTGCTCTGACCTCCAGTGCCTAATGATGCCTTACTGTTGACCTCTGACATTTAACTTCTGATCCCTCAGGAGTTCCCTCTGAACCCCAAAGCGGTGAGTCTTGGAGAGCTGTACGGAGAGTATGACCTCTCCACCAACGAATGGAGCGACGGTGTTCTCTCCTCTCTGATGAGATGTGCCTGTGCAGGTACTGACACCAGTGTTCCTGTTTTGCACTGACTACAGCAGTATTCAGACAGGGTTCTTTTCTTTTGCTTTCTCTGAAATTAGATTGCAGTGTGATATGATATAATATTAGCAGGATTACTATAACCTGGTTAGTTCATGTAGCTTCTTTTATAATAGTTAATAGGCATCCAATTTACAAGCAGTCCAAGCTTATATATTACAGTACTGATGATGCTTTTGCAAATATAAAACAAAGAAGCAGATTGCACCACTGACATTTAGCAATATTTTTTAAATTACGTTTTTTTTAATGACAACTTTACAACACCTAAACAAATGAGTCACAGAAGGAAAAACATCCTGCACCTTTTAGGGGAGGAATCCCTAATATTAATCATTTTGTTAGAAATAGATATAACAAGAAATTTACAATGACAACTATGGATATATTCAAAGAGCAAGAAATTCTTATTTTATTGTTTTTATACCTTAATTATGAATATGGGCAGCACTTTGGTGCAGCAGGTAATGTTATAGTCACACAACTCCAGGTTGTGGGTTCGAGTCCCGCTCCGGGTGACTGTCTGTGAGGAGTGTGATGTGTTCTCCCTGTGTCTGCGTGGGTTTCCTCCGGGTGACTGTCTGTGAGGAGTGTGGTGTGTTCTCCCTGTGTCTGCGTGGGTTTCCTGCAGGTGACTGTCTGTGAGGAGTGTGGTGTGTTCTCTCTGTGTTTGCGTGGGTTTCCTGCAGGTGACTGTCTGTGAGGAGTGTGGTGTGTTCTCCCTGTGTTTGCATGGGTTTCCTCCAGGTGACTGTCTGTGAGGAGTGTGGTGTGTTCTCCCTGTGTCTGCGTGGGTTTCCTGCAGGTGACTGTCTGTGAGGAGTGTGGTGTGTTCTCTCTGTGTTTGCGTGGGTTTCCTGCAGGTGACTGTCTGTGAGGAGTGTGGTGTGTTCTCCCTGTGTTTGCATGGGTTTCCTCCAGGTGACTGTCTGTGAGGAGTGTGGTGTGTTCTCCCTGTGTCTGCGTGGGTTTCCTGCAGGTGACTGTCTGTGAGGAGTGTGGTGTGTTCTCCCTGTGTCTGCGTGGGTTTCCTCTGGGTGCTCCGGTTTCCTCCCATGCTCCAAAAACACACGTTGGTAGGTGGATTGGTGGCTCAAAAGTGTCTGTAGTTGTGAGTGAATGTGTGTGTGTTTCACTGTGAAGTACTGGCGCCCCCTCCAGGGTGGGTTCCTGCCTTGCGCCCAATGATTCCAAGTAGGCTCTGGACCCAGGAAGAACACACCACACTCCTCACAGACGGTCACCCGGAGCGGGAATGGAACCCACAACCTCCAGGTCCCTGGAGCTGTGTGACTGTGACACTACATATCATGCTCTCGAATAAAATATTCCTGCTTTAAATCCGCAGTGTTCCAAAAACAGCCAGAAACAGCCAAATTCATTCGGCCAGTTTTGCTTCATAAACCAAAGGAACCAATCGTGTCAACTTGTGGGGTGGGGCTTTCCAAATGAACACAGATAGCTCAGTATAAGTGTAGATATGGGAGAATAATAGCATATTCATTGATCTGCATTTGCTGAATGAAGGGATTTTTTAAAAAGGGAATGAATTCTAAATATATAGGTTTGATTAATGGAGATTGTTTTATGGATGTAATTATTAACTGGGATGGGACTTTAATCTAAAAAACTGTAAACTTAAACACACCACTAATTATACACTAACAAAGCAAAGAAGTATTGTAATGATATTCGTAAATTGATGAGAGGTGCCTGAGGAACATATAACACAAATGAGTTGTTAATTTTGTGGCTGTCATAAAGGTCCCTCACAGCACTACTGGGGAGGAAATGGACAGAAGGCAGTCTTGGCGACACTGTAAAGGTCTGTTTCTGAGGGGTGGTTTAGGATCCTCAGCACACTGATAATTAGACTGTCAGCCACAGCTTGGAAAAAAAAGGATACAAGAATGGGTTCCAAAGATGGAAGATTTATAGATTTAATACGTGATTGTTTTTTAAACAATGCTTCATTTCGTTGGTTTTATTAAATTTGTATCTTGAAGCTGACCCTTTTAGGAGGTTATTTGTCTACAGAGAGGAGGGGTTATTGATACTTGGCAATAATACACTAGGACTGGTTCCTTTGTTATTTATTACCTTAAGAAAATGCAGGTGCCTTTAAATGCGCTGAGGGTTAACCCATAAAGGCAGCGTCTCTGTGTACTATTAGTATTTGACAGGCAAAATATTGATAATGCTGATGTTTAATATATATTTACTTAACGTAGCAATGTGATAATAAGAAATTTTAAACAGGAGAGACAGGTTTGTGCTGGGTCCGGAGTCTACCTGGAATCACTAGGCGCAACGCGGGTACACAGCCTGCAGGGGGCGCCAGTCCTGTGCAGAGAGAGACACATTCACTTACACACTCATGGCTACTCGCAACACTTTTGAGTCTCCAATCCACCTACCAATGTGTGTTTTTGGAGCATGGGAGGAAACCAGAGCACCCGGAGGAAACCCACGCAGACACAGGGAGAACACACCACACTCCTCACAGACAGTCACCCGGAGGAAACCCACGCAGACACAGGGAGAACACACCACACTCCTCACAGACAGTCACCCGGTGGAAACCCACGCAGACACAGGGAGAACACACCACACTCCTCACAGACAGTCACCTGGAGGTAACTCACGCAGACACAGAGAGAACACACCACACTCCTCACAGACAGTCACCCGGAGGAAACCCACGCAGACACGGGGAGAACACACCACACTCCTCACAGACAGTCACCCGGAGGAAACCCACGCAGACACAGGGAGAACACACCACACTCCTCACATACAGTCACCTGGAGGAAACCCACGCAGACACAGGTAGAACACACCACACTCCTCACAGACAGTCACCCGGAGGAAACCCACGCAGACACAGGGAGATCACACCACACCCCTCACAGACAGTCACTTGGAGCAGGACATGAACCCACAGTCCCCAGGACCCTGAAGCTGTGTGACTGCGACACCTACCTGCTGCACCACTGGGTCGCCCCATCAAACAATCAATCAAAATTTATTTATGTGCCGTTTTGTAAAACTGATATTTCCACAAAGCAGCTTTACATAATTTACATAATTAGTATCAGACAAAGCAGCTTTGCATAATTGGTATCAGTATCAGTGTGATGTCTTTGCAGTTGGCCAAAAATGTCAGTAGACGATGCTATTTCATTGAATAGAATTCAAGAATTGACACTGGTGGCCAGCTGGTTTATAGAAACATATGAATAATTAAATACATGTTTGGAGTTTGGAAAACTGCCATTTTGGTGTGCAGGTACTTCACCTTCTTCCACAGTGTTTTTTTGGTGAATTATTATGTGTTCTTTCATCAGTAACAACTGAATGTCTGCTGTCACTCTGTGACTCTTGTCACTGGTTATTTACACTCAAGGAGTGATGTATTTCTTAAAACGTCGGTGCAGCAGGTATAGTCGCTGTTACACAGCTACAGTGCTGGGTTCAATCCTTGCCTCAGGTGACTGTGACTTTGGCCTGTTCACCCTATGTCCGCATCGGTTTCCTCCGGGTGACTCTCTCTGAGGAGTGTGGTGTGTTCTCCCTGTGTCTGCGTGGGTTTCCTCCGGGTGACTGTCTGTGAGGAGTGTGGTGTGTTCTCCCTGTGTCTGCGTGGGTTTCCTCCGGGTGACTGTCTGTGAGGACTGTGGTGTGTTCTCTCTGTGTCTGCGTGGGTTTCCTCTGGGTGACTGTCTGTGAGGACTGTGGTGTGTTCTCCCTGTGTCTGCGTGGGTTTCCTCCGGGTGACTGTCTGTGAGGAGTGTGGTGTGTTCTCTCTGTGTCTGCGTGGGTTTCCTCCGGGTGACTGTCTGTGAGGAGTGTGGTGTGTTCTCTCTGTCTCTGCGTGGGTTTCCTCCGGGTGACTGTCTGTGAGGAGTGTGGTGTGTTCTCTCTGTGTCTGCGTGGGTTTCCTCCGGGTGACTGTCTGTGAGGAGTGTGGTGTGATCTCTCTGTGTCTGCGTGGGTTTCCTCCGGGTGTTCTAGCTTCCTCCCACAGTCCAAACACAGATGTTGGTAGATGGATTGATTCTTCTGACTGACTGTGTGTGTGCGTGTGTGTGTGTGTATAACTATATATAGTATATATAATGATGACATAAAACAA